>NC_138954.1:9222500-9455000 GCF_965226115.1 Aulonocara stuartgranti
TTCCGATTACAAGACGAACTGCCAAGTCTTGAGCCACGATCGCCCCATGATGATGAGTCAGATGATTTTCTGATCTTTTCCATGATGCCAGTGTAACATTTAGTCATCAGCTGTAGTTGAATGATGTATTTGAACATGTGACTGTGGTGACCAAGCATCAGAAATGAGCAACAAATCATGGGTGTGGACATGCATGCTTACCATTGGTGTAAGGTGTGTAATAAAACAGGTTGCCAGCTTGTTACAGGACTAACACAGAGAAAAACAACTATTCATGCTCACATTCACACCTATGGTCAAATTGACTGTAGAATCACCACTTAACCTAACATCCATGGCTCTGAGCTGTGTGATGAAGCCAGAGCACCTGGAGTGAACCCACAGAGTCACAGGAAAGACCTGCAAACTCAACTGTAATTTGACATTTGATTGGATAGTGACACTCATCTTTAGTGTCTCCCTGTTCCTTCAGAGTGTTCACTACACGTGTCATACCAGTCTAGACAGACATGGATGGAAAGTGCAACTTGAGTAGGCTGATTGGTGTGATGTGCTGTTTCTATCTATTCATCCATCCACTATATTCTACTTATCCTTGTCAGGGTCATGTGGGTACTAGACCCCTATCCCAGCTACCACAGGGCGAGAGGTGGGGACACCCTGGACAGATCGCCAGCCTGACACAGAGCTAACCCAGAGAGACAGACGACCATTCGCACTCAGATTTCTTTAAGAACAAACAAAGTGAATGAAAATGTAAAAAGAGCAAAAAATGCCCAGAAACTGCTCTGTGTTGAGAAGGCTCATGACCTGTTGTAGTTGTAAGTATGCAGTTTCTATCAGTGGTTTTAGAATCCTCTTCAAGCTTATTAACACTGAGTTTCTTATTATAAGCAATCATAAATCATAGCCAAACTACAAATGATAGACCAGAATTCTAATAGATTCAATTGCCTTTTAAAACTATTCTTGAAACAACCACATTGTGCTATGATAAACAGTTCCCCTGTAATGTTCCTATCCCTTTATTCATTCAGATGTTCTGTCTGTATATTCTTTGGCAGCGTAAATGTAGACTAGTACGGTGCCAAAAATGAAAAGAAAAACAAACAATGGAATTTAAAGGGAGCGGGAGCCAGAGGAGGATCATGTTATTGGGTGATCCCTAAAATCTAGAAGCTCAAGAAAGATCCTTAAAGTGATTTTCAAGTAAACAGATAAGTCAATTGTTTTATGAATGTAAGCCAATAACTGGGGAAGAAAGATGCGTGTGTCTGTGTGCGTATGTGCATGTGCAAGTGTTTTTGGCAGTGTAATTGTGTATATTTGTGTGCGTGTGATTGGTGCCTGTGCTTTTGTAAGTACGCTCATGTGCTCATGAATCTTGCGCGCATTACTTTTTTGGAGTGCCCTTGTGTGTGTTAGAGTGTGCGTTTCTATATCTACGCATCGGTAACTGCCTCTGTGAGTGCGCGTGTGATTTCCAATAACTGCTGGGTTTGCTCAGCATCACCTCTACGGTTGGTTTCACGCTGCTTCTCTGTTCTGCTGGAGGTGTTTGTGAGGAGAAATAAAAGCAGCATTTGGTGGTGGGGGGCACTGGGAAATCACGGAGCTACTGTTTACAGCAAACACACAGCAAAAACCGAGACACACAGCGGCAAAGTTATGATCTCCGTGTCTGTCCTGCTGTGTCTGTCTCGCCAAGTCCTTTTCTGTCTCTCTCTGTCCGCTCTCGTGTACGTCTCTGTCAGTTAAATGCTGTGTGCTTTGGGGGCATAAATGTTACATAAATTATATTTCCAAAACATCAAATAAACAAGGATGCAGTAAGCATATCAACCCACAGGAATGATGCAGTCGCCCCTCACGGCCAATCAGAAACAAACAGGTCGCTGTATTCATGACCTTTGTTTGTAAATGACTGGAGGGAGACATGGCTTTGTAATGTGACAGAAAAATCTTTTCTGTAGTTGCTTTGTGTGCCAAGCCTTCCTATATACTGCAGGCTAAATGTACTATAGATGCACAGCATTTCTATAAAGAATATAACTATAGCTAAAACAGAGATTCGTCTCTAACTGTGGCTGTGTAATATCTCTCTCATACATTATCAGAGGAATTTTTCAGGTAATAGTTCAATTACCACGTCTGTGTTGTAGGTATTTGATTAGTTTTGATAACTGAAACATTCAAACGTTCACATGAAAGGAAGTTATTCTAGGTTTCAGCCTGTAGCTTGAAGGTTGTGAATTTCTGGACTCTACAGGTCAATAATAGAGCCATAATTCT
The DNA here is from genome assembly GCF_965226115.1 of Aulonocara stuartgranti. Classification (NCBI taxonomy): domain Eukaryota; kingdom Metazoa; phylum Chordata; class Actinopteri; order Cichliformes; family Cichlidae; genus Aulonocara; species Aulonocara stuartgranti. The sequence continues at coordinate 9,224,793 of NC_138954.1, forward strand.
GTCAGACATCAAATATTTGGCAAAGTAATACAGCACTTTGCTTGTTAAGGCCCAAAAGCATTTTGAGTGGTAAATTAAAATATACGGCAGTGTAGATGAATTATTTCTAAAACTATGGAAGCATAAAAAATGTATTTCAGACATGACAATGATGTCTTTTAGACCATTTAAAAAGTGTAATGCACCAACTAACTTACTAACTGTCATGATAGCTTAAATACGCTTATGTGATGTCTCACTGTCATAGATGACAGAGGCAGAGCACCTACCCCAGTAACTACTCAGAAAATTATTACACGTTTTCTTCTTCTCTCAGTGTTATGATTTTATATATTAGTCTTATAAGCTACTAATATCACATAAATGCCTGGAGAGTTTATTACGAGTCATAATTTTTCTCCGAGTACTGGATGTTAGCCATCTATATGCTGTTTAATTTCTTTTTGTTACTTCGCACACATGCACACAAACACTTTCTTTTTCCTTTTCTCTCTTTGAGGTGAACACCTTTTTTTGACTCTTCCAGCCACACTTTGCCCTTTGCTGCCTTTTTCGGAAATGGCAAATATATGCGTGCGGTGTACACAACACAACAATGACAGCTACGCATGCAGGCATGCGTGTAAACACGAACAATGCTTTCGCATACACACGTAGACACAGCGTGCTCTCTCTCCTGAGTGAGAGTGGTGTGTGGTAGTTGAAATGGGAGCGAGCCATAGCCCAGAGGCAGAGCTGGGCCATGAATACAAGGAAAGGGTCAGCGTGGCAGTTTTTGGGGTGGGGGTTAGAAGCATGAATGCTTCAGGGTGTGGAGATGTGCAGTTTAGGGTTACAAACCTCACAAACTGCCTTTTCATTTCTACATTTGCTTGTAGGAAATTGCATTTGGCCTCTGATGGCCACCTTGGAGGTCTTCGCTGTTTGGAATCAGCAGCTGCATTCCTCAGGGAGTACTGTGACCATGTCTAATAAGATGACAAGACATCCCACTTTAAAGTCAAGGCAGTTAAAATGTCAGCCGATTTCTTCTTGTTACAAAGACTTCCTTCTTTTTCATATTAACTCAAATTCCAAAAAGAAGAGCGCTGCATGAAAGTTATGATTTGATATGAGTGAGCAGTGTTATTGTTTAGCTCACAGGAGAAGAGAGAGCGCTGAAAAGTTGATTGCTGCCTGAAATTCCAGTTTTATACATTCTTGTCAGCTGCACTCAGCCTATTTCTTTTTTTATCCTTGAGCTAATCAAAAACCTGTGAACTGCACTCGGAATAAGAAGTTATGTGATAGATTCATTTGTGCTTATCACAGCAAAGACAACTGAGCAAAAAGGGATAGTGGCAAATATTATATGGGGACACACACCTGTACTGTGCAGCAGCGCTGACACCAAGTCAGGTTACTTATTTCACTGCCAGCTGTCAAAACTGCAGAAGAGTTGCAGTTTTATTACAGGTACTACGGTTTCTTGATTTTTTTTTAATAGTAAACGTCTTTTTCTAAGGAACACTGCATTCATCGTTTGGTGGTTGTGTAGATTACGACTGTGATTGTCTGTGCAGAGCAAACTTTTGGCCGCACTCCTTCCTAAAGTAAATCAATGGGCGGACGAAATTTATGACTTTCACAAAGGAGACTACTGTCCATTTCTTAAACCTTTTTTAACCGCTAAAGTAATCATTCCCTAACCTTTTGGAAGTGGTCATTTCAACCCAAACAGCACACTTTTTAAACTTCTTTCTAATCCTTTGTTAAAGTCTTTGGTTGCAGTAAGCAAGGTGCTAAGTCTTTCCTGTACCCGGCACCCCTGACAAAACAAGAGCCATGTGTATTCGTATTGTGTTGTTTCTTTGCAAGTGGCTTTTCATTTGGAGAAAAGATGAGTTTTGAAGTGAAAAAGACAATGAATTCAGTGTTATACAATGACAGCTGTGAAAGGGCTGATGCAGACCACAATACAACATTAAATATGCTCTGAAACATACATCAGCTTTGTGGGAGCAGTCACAATAGACACCAAGGTATAGACCATTTTTCCCTACCATACCTGGGACAGCCTCCATACCACTGTGAGCCTGAACTAGCAGTTATGGATGTATGAATGTATGTATGTATGGATGGCATACAACTACTTATCAAGTCAAGTGTCAAGTGAAGGCAAACATTTCTTATATGGTTAATCACCTGCATAAATGTTCACATGAACCGATGTCCTAGGTTACTCATTATGAAAGTCTATGAATTATTTTACAGTACAAATTCACTGGCAAAAATCGTCCTTGCTGCTCAGCTTCCCCCTTCAGCCTACACTTCTGTGTGAGATTCTAGTGCAGCTCCTCTATTCCAAGTCAGCCACTGAATGTTAATACTTCAGCATTAATGCAAAATGTAGAATTTCTTTATAATACAGAAAGACTTGTACGCTTCAAGTAGAAATTGATAGGGCTAGTTAGATAGTGCTTGTATTGATGTTTAACAAAGCTCAGCCTGAAGGGAAAAAAAGACCAAAGTGAATAAAATATATTAAAGGTATTACGGATAATATGCAAGGGCACTGTGGCTTTTATTGTGAAGCTGGGTCATTATGCAATGAGAATAAAAAAGAGGAAGAGAAGATATGCCCAAGATTATCCCCAAGGGTAATGATGCAGGGATGTAAAGATGAGAAGGAGAGTGAGGAGGAGGCTGAGACAGAAAGAGACAATTGCAGCAGAAAACAGTGGATAGGAGAGAGGGCGAAGAAAAGTGAGAAATATATAAAAAACATGGAAAAAATGTTCATAGATACAGAGAGATAATGAGGGAAATACTGGAGTACTAGAGGGGTAGTGAAGTGAAGCGGGAGAGGAAAGAGAGAAGATGGAGGGAGGTGGAGAAACAACGAGCTGGGTCCAAAGAACAAAAGAGAGCGGGATTGAAGAAGCTATAAAAATTGTGCATTGCTGCATTGAAAAAAATACACAAAGAAGGAGAGGAAACGAGGACGGAAAGAGTCAGACTGTATTAAAAGAGGTGGGCTAGTCAAGGTTAAACAGGATGAACTTGGAAACCCTAACAAGAAAAAAGAAAAAGTGATTTGAGGAAAATGTAGAGAGGCTAAAAAAAAGAGCAACACACAAAGCAAATATAAATGTAGAGAAACTGACCACATGTGAAAAGGAATACACGGGGAGTTTGAAAATGGAGAAAATGTTAAAGGGGAGAGAGACAGAGGTGTGTGTATGCTGGTGGAGGCAGCGGGTTGGTGGGGTATCCCGTAGGGTTAATTACATCTCTGTTCTCTGTCTGTACAGCTCTCACTTCTCTGATCTGAATCCCTGCTTCAAGCTGACAAACTGCAGACACACGTATTCAATCCCAAATATGCACACAAATCTACTCCAGGCAGCCACAACTTTAAACCCACTGACGGGTGAAGTTAAAATCTAATGTTCGGCATTAAACTGTGAGATTCCTTGAATACAATTGGATAAAATACTGATAAAAAACCACAAATGCACACTGCAATTCAAACGCTGCAGGATCCACTGCTAACTTTCCGCTATAGACACTGACAGTCCTTGAGGTCTTAAGTTATTGCCCTGACTGATCAGAACTGTGCTGGTAACAGACTGCACAACATCATACAGGTGGTTTTAATGTTGTGGCTGATCAGTGTATACCCACGCAGTCATACCCACACATTCATGCATTTCACAGCACACAAACAGAAATGTTTGTCTCCTCCTTCATATCTTTCTGTCACTACTTCTCTCTTTCGCTCTCCTACACAGTTACACACAGATTAAACACATCACAGCCAGTCCCGTGAGAACATGTGTTGTTCTGTACAGAGTTATACACGAAGATGAGGGCCTTTGCTCATAATAGCTGTTAATTTTGCATAAATCATGCATAACATGACCCACATGTAAATCACTCAAGTTAGCAGGCACAACCCAGCAGCTCCTTCTTTTTCCACTCAGAAAGAGAAGCAGCTCCCACGTTCGTAGTTTTATTTTAAGGTATTCTGTTTGACTTTCACTTTTTAAGATTAAAGACCTAAGAATGCACATTTTTACAGTCGGGGAACATTATCACCTGTTTTTCAAAGACCAGGTGTGAAAAAATGTGTTTCAATCAGGAGAACTATAGACAAAGAAGATTGCTGTTTTCCTTTTCATTCATTTTTACTTGGTGGAATACATCTTCACACAAGGAAAAAGGAAAAAGACAGAGAGAGAGCAGCGATAAGACCCCAAGTACAGAAAAAGGCAAGACCAACATGGATTAGATTAGCTATAACATGAAAATTAGGAGATGGAGTCAAGGTGGGTCTCTGGGTGGCTTGCAGCAGTTGTTTAAGAATATTTACATATGGCTTGCAAGAACTAACATTAGAATGGATATTTTTGCCTCTGTGCCAGGGTTGTTTAACATATCAGAAGAAATAAAATCCATTAACATTCTATATTAATGTAATAAATCATACTGTATATAAAAGTAGATATGCTTTAATTATTTTATTGACCCGTGTGCTAAAATATTGTTTTATCTCACCGTTCTAATAATATGCAGTAAAAGTAAACAAACTTTTAAACAAACTCTTAATCTTCTGTTATGTAGTGTATGTGATACTGCATGACTCCTTGCACACACACACATATATATTTTTTCTTTTCTTTGTGCTGGAGCGACTGCTTTCCTGTATGTTCTTTTTTACTATCCCTTTTGGCAACCTTACAAGATGTGCTGAACTTGTGTTGAACTCTGAGTGATCCATGTGTGCACAGTGAGTGATAACAAGAGAGTGGTCGAGTTGTACCATGCACTGAAAATGCAGCACAGCTTCCATATTCTGTGTGTTGCATTTTGATTGATTGTGCAGAAATCTAAGGGCGTCATTGTATCTTCCCCAGTAGATTAATGAGAATTTTAGGGGCTGAAAGTCGAAAGCTGCTTGGATTTTAACTAATGACTGAACTAATTAAAGGTTTTTTTTCCACATTCTGCCTAAAAATGCCAGCGTTTTATGAACAGTTTGCCTTTATTTGAAACTACTGAATACAGAAGTACATGACTCGCAGCACTCTACAACTATGATTACAAAATGTTTTACATTAATTAAGAAGAAATACAGTATACAGGAAAAAAGAGACAAAACAAACTAAAAAGGTGATACACGCTGTTAAATGTTTGCTATTTAAACATGTCATAAGAGCCAAAAGCTTAAAGGAGAATTAAAAAGTCTGAGGATGAGATTTTAAACTCTGATGAAAATTAATAACCTGACCTCCCTTGGGGTTTCTATAACTTGAAGCAAAATAAGAGTGAACACAAAACCTAACAGGTTGTTTAAACATTTGAACTAATTGGAAAAACTGTCCCTTCTGGAAATAATATCTCAACAAAAAGCACAACCAAGCAACAGCCACTAAGAACGGTGAAGTGTGTTAAGGCAGTTTTTCCCTTAAACTTCAAAATAAATTACACAGCTATCAGCTCACAGTCGCCACAGTTGTCTTCTTGAATCAGCATTCAAAAGGAAAGTTGACGAAACATCAAAGCTCTTCTTGTGAAGTTTTAAAATGTCCTGCCTTCATTAGACAAGCCTTCCACACAAATAACATGACAAGTCATGTAATCCTCCTGACAAATCAGTAAATCGCCCTGTTGTTTGCACCTTTGTGGTTGAATCCCACTGAGATGTGTCCCTCAGAGCCAGGGCTCGCTTTATTAACCAGTTTTGCCTTAATTAGCTAATAGGATTGTTTTAACCATGATCCAAGAACAGAATAGCCCACGGGAAGACAGACGCAAACTCTGTGGAAGTGTGTATATGTGTGCAAGTGCACACATATACACACTTCCACAGACTGAGTATGCAACTGCATTTGTGTTAGTGATATAGTGCGTTTGTGCACAACTGCATAAATTGGTTGTTGCATGTGTGAAAAAGCTTCTGTCTCTGTAAGTTTCAGTGTGTTTGTATATGTGTGCTCATGCACGTTCGTGTGCATGTGTCATCTAAGGCAGCGCAGTCTCCCTCTCTCTCTCTGCCTTAATTAACGTGCCTTCTTGCAAGACTTTCTCCAGAATATGAAACAATTTTACCTGATGATGCAAACGGCTGAAAATAGCGCCGGGTGAGTGCCTCGCCTCCTCACCTGACACTCTCTCTTTAAGCGAGTGCGTTAATGTATGCCTGCGCTACACTTGTAGTTTTCTATCTGTGTATTTTAGTGGCACTGCGATAGCCAAAAGGCTTATTTTGCTGCAGGAAATGTGTGTGTGTGTAAGCAAAATCCTTTGTACTGTGTGTGATGAAAAAGAGCAGGCTGTATAACAGCTTGCAATGATGTTCTTGCTACACAAGTGTTCGCTTACACATCCATGCATGTACACACACACTTTTGCACAGAAGCCTCAGTTCAGACCAGGGAAAACCTTAAAAAGGAGGCAAAGAGACAAAACAGAGAGAAAAGACACGGAGGAATGAAAAATATACAGAATTCAAGCAATGGACTCTTGACCAGCTAAAAAGACAATAATAATAATGAACACTATATATGCATGGAGTTCATGTTTATTCCTGTAAGAGAAATTTCACTCAAACCGGGTTCATATTAAAATACACTCATAGTAAAAACACATAATAAAAGAAACAATAAAAACACCCTATATTCAATAAAAGCACACAACAAATTACCCAGCAACCTCCATATGGACAAACAGAAGTCAATAAGACCAGAGAGGGACTGTGTAGCTCGATACAGTGCAATAAAAATGCCAGCTCATGGCCAGGTCACAGTGAAAGGAACTAAAAAATTGATCCCCCTCTCTGTCCTTCTGTTGCAGTGTGGTGCGTTCGTTTCTCCCAAGAGCCTGCGGACCAGTCGGTGGTGCTGGGAGAACGGGTGGTGCTGTCCTGTGTCGTCTTCAACTACAGCGGCATCGTCCAGTGGACCAAGGACGGCCTGGCACTCGGCATTGGAGAGGGTCTTCGAGGTAAAAAAAAATGCAGCTTCACCCAGCTGCAGAGATCAAAGTGAAGTGAAGAAGGGGAATAACTCAGCTACGGTTTTGGTTCAGTTTGGAGTGTAAGAACCCTGACAAAAGCTATTATGGTTGAAAAGTGTAGGGGTTTTTTAACATTAAGGAAATGAACACTGTACCATGCGAGAGAGAGTTAAGAGTGTGTGAGTGACAATCTGGGCAAAAAGGAGTCCTGTATATCATGCTGAATTAGAGAAAATCCCTCACACTGCTGACAAAAGCAGACGCACATTCACATTTACATTTTAAGCCGACACACACATCCAGAATGACTTACTATGAGTGCAACAGTAGAATATACTTCATTTTAAAGATGAGGAAACATCACAAGCAGTGAAAAGTGAGAGTCAAAGGGTCAAAGCCACAACAGACACCCAGTTTTTTTTTTCTGTATACGTGGAATAATCAGACGAAACTCAGAAATGCAAAATCAAAGAATGAGAGGCCAGGAGAAGAATAAGAAAAGCAAAAAATGTCATTCTCAGCTAACCTCATCTTGATTTTCTTCAAAATATGCAAACAAGCTTTTGACCACTGTGGCTTACTGAATGCTCGCATTGCTTATGAATAAGGCTGCTTATAGACCTCTGTCCAGGATAACTTTCAGGTAAAATAAAAGGGAAGAAAATGAGCTGATAGGCTCACTGAAATAGAATTAAGAATGCGCAGCATATCAAGTATTCAGATTTAACATCCATATAACACAATAATCAGGTAACTACCATATCTTTTCACCTTCATCGGCTGTGCATTATTGATTTATACAAATGAAAGTGTTGGAAAGAAAGAGAACTATACAATTATACATAATATACAAACACATAAATAAAAATGCAAATAAGATGATTACTTTTTTGAGAAGTATAGAAAAAAAACAGCATGTAGAAAAAAGAAACTGATGATTTCTAAAAAACCTCCATTCTAACTAACAGTCCATGAAAGCTCTTCTCCATCCACCCATATTCTTAACTGCTTACCCAATTCAAGTTATTGGAAATCAATTGTTTATTGTTTAAGGCTGCAGTTATACATCCCTACAAACCAATTGGTAACTGGCTTGAAATCACTAGCTACTCGTGAAAAATGATTTTTCCCTGGTCATTTGCTAGCAGTTACGGTGAAATTGATCGCTAAAATCCCCAGTCCCCAGACTACAGACCAATCAGAGACTCCTTGGTAAACACAGGCAGCTTCGGAAAAACGTGTATTCCCAATCAGCTGGTCGTTGTGGAAAGTTGTTTTGCTGTCGATGGAAAAACATACCTGATAAACACGTGTTCGGTGCTGCACAAAAATCCTTGTTGCTTTTGCCGCTATAGCAGATTGCTGTGATCACAGATAGTTTTTTATGGAAAACGCTGACTGCGAAACCTCGCCAACTGCTCACTTAGCCATAATGAAATTGCGAAAGGTGTCTTCAAGGTAAAGTTGCACCTACTGAAATGCGTTAGCTTCAGCAGTAAGACAACTTTCAAGTGTCAAAAATTAAGAAATACCTTTGACACTTTCATAAGTTTAAAAAAAATATTCTGTGATTATGATTTTTGAGTTTCTCAAACTCACATGTTATGTTAAATGAATAGACTTTTGGGAGTATTGCAAATATACCCTTGCAGTGTAAAATATAAGGTCTAAGCAGTCTGTAGTATTACTGATCTCTACTAGTTAGCCTGGAAGATGTATCAGACCATACCAGCAGGTCTAAAGTGCTGTAGCTGTGGTGATTGTGTATCCAAAATTTAAATGCAGGACGAGTGAAGGAGTCTGTGGAGAAGAACTTTCAGCTGATCCAGGGAAGTTCTGACAAACCTTCAGACTACTCAGCAAAAGGAAAGCAAGTCTTAGCCCAGGCTATGCTTAGCAGTAATCCACGCTGAGGATATTGTTTTGCTGTGGAAAGAGCACTTTCAGAAACTCTTGAATCCCACTAACACATCCTCTGTGGAGGAGGCAAAACTTCAGAAGTAGTGAAGGAGCTCTTAAATTCTCCACAAGAGTCTGAAAGCTCCGGACTTTGTTAAACCGTCTAGGCGAAGATGCATTTTCATGTCGTGTGGAGCTCGGGGACAGCGTCTGTACAACAGGATACCAGAATAAGGGAGTCTGCTATAATTTGTAAGGTAATTGCTCAGCATCCCATGGCTAAGCTCATATATGGTGCTCAAAGGGAGGTTCTGATTGGCTGTTGAACTCTGGACTAAGGATTAATCCTGCTTCACTCCTGCCATACCACATTAGACTAACTCTTCATGCTGGAAGAGTTACTGAGGTGTGATGGAAAAATTGTTCTTCCAGTTTACATGTGTTTTATACATGTGTCAACTGAAGTATCAAGGGATCAGTATTTCACAAAAATGGTACCAGAGCACTTTGGTGGAAAGGGGGTTGAACTGGAAGGTGAAGCTTTCTATTAACCAGTCAGTCTCCTCACCTAGGGTCAAGTTTTGGGTAGTGACTGAAAGAATATAGGCTGCTGAGGTTCTTAGATGCAATGTGAAATATTTGAAAATACCGAGGGGTCTCTGAGAGGACTTGGTTCTCCTTTGCGAAGGGATCGAGTTGAGCCGGTCCCAGGATTTTAATACCATTCTAGCAACTTTGACTGGATGCTTTCACAGCTGATGCTTTCACAGCTGATTTTCCATCTGGTATGTGACCCTGTGATACAAAGGGTAGACCCAAGACAGAAGATACAACTCATCTGACCTGTGGACACATCCGAATCCTTCAGTAGGGGTTGAAAAATGTTTTTAAGGAGAGAAACATTAGAATTTACCTGCTAAGCCTACAACCACCTTGATCCAACTCTGCATAATCCACAGAAAAAGGATAGATGGAAGAAAAACTAACTACACAGCTTTCATTCATTCTGCCATTCAAGCTATTTTAAACAATTTATTGATAAATAGTTAGGAAAGCTTTTATTTATACATGAAAATGTTGCCTTTTTTTGGCTGTAATGTGCAATTTCATCTTCTCACAAAATGTAAGAGAAAAACGTCTGTATTAGCACTTACAAATATCACATTAGCACTCACAGACTTTCAGCTCTAAACCACCCATCACATTTCTCATAACACTGTAAATTCATCTACAAAGAACGCTACATGCTGTATAGCACGCAAAAAACACCACATACCCATCCACCCACACAGACACGCACACACCGCCCACACACACTGACACAAAACACACACATACACATAGTCACACAAGTGATAATCTGACATGTGATGCGAATCTTGTGTTCAACTCAATTTAATTCACAGGTTCAGTAAAGGGCTGCACTTCTCTCTCGCCTCCTCTCGCTCTCTCTTTCTCCCTCACACTGTCTTTATTTCCTGCTCCTTCATCTTTAAAACTACAGCTTCACCATCACTTGCTGGCTTCCCAGATCCCCTCTATTGCTTTTTATTTCTTCACTCTCCTCTCTGTCGGTCCCATCGCCGTCCCTTCCTCCTCCCGCTCTCATTTTGTTGTTGGTAATGCTCTCTTTGTCCTCGTAGCCTTTTACAGCGTGGACCTGCTGACAAACACATTTGATAAACATGTTGTCCTCTTTGTCTCTTTTCCTGCTTCTCAACCATCTATCATCGCCTTCTGTCCATCTTTTATGCTTAGTCGTCGGCTGCCATTCTTCCCGCCATGACATACGGTCACTCAGCCTTTTGCTCATCTCATAACCTGAACTTGAAGCCATGTCATGAAGTCTGCAAGTTGCAAACACTTGCACCAACAAAGATTATTAATTCATTGGTGATCCATTAAGGTGCAGATGTTGGCTGTATGATGTATAAGTGGTTGTTATTATGCGCCCTGTATGATTACATACAGCTGTGGATGACAGTGTAGGCGTACAGATTGTGCAGTGCAATTCTCACCTGCAGTTAGCTCACCCACACATACGCAGGAGATCTGCGTTCATTCACAGACCAAAACAGCTTCTAGACATCACCTGGCTGCGCCTGTAAAATGTCAGATAAATAAAATTTAAATCCAGTTAATATATGATCAGTGTAAAGCCACCTACATGTGTGGATCATGTTTACGTAAATACCCAAAACACACATGCATCTTCTCACTACCTGCAGGCATAAGTGGTGGCAGTTTATTGTTCATCCTAGACCTCCTCCTCCTCTCCTCCTCCTCCTCCTTCTTCTCCTTCTCCCCAGGGTGCTTTCACCTCTGTGGTTGCTATGCTGCGAGGTGCTGGAGTGGATGATGTAATCTCCACTAATACTTTTGTCCCCCTCCACCCAACCTCCTTCTTCCTCCTTGCACCCCAACTGCCTGCCTGCTTGCCTGCCTTTGCCATCTGAATCCATGATGTCATGTTAGGATTGGGCACGGAGGATCAATGAGTGCCCCCTAGTGGGATGTCACGCTCAATTATGTCTTTGTCTGCGAGTTGAGGGTTCAAAGAGAGAAAAAGAGGGTGCTGTAATTGGAACAGCTCAGTCTGTAATTCTGCAGGAATTGATGTGGCGTTATTGAATATGTGGCCACGTTTGATCAGTGTTAGTACAAAAACCATTTAGCTGTTTATCGCTAACTGTGTTACTATACTGCCGTTATGCGTGTGTCCTCGTGCATTCATTACCCCCCTTGTGTTGTTTGTGTAGAGGGCATATCATATCATTGTGATCTCCAGATGCTGTGGTTAATGAAAAAAGGTCTTCAATAAATCATGTTATCTGTGTATTATGATAAAAAGCTTTGACACTTTCCCATAAATACGTGTCGCCTTGCTCTCTGTTCTCTGCCTGTGATGGATGTAAAACAATCGGGGTTCAGCATTTATCCATTTCAAAAGAGCTTTTACATTTGCTTTATCCTGTGAACAAATCAGGTCTGAGTCCTCTGTTGCACAGTTACACAAAGGACAGAAATAATATTAAAAACTGAATGAGAGAAGATGGAGAAGAGGTTTTTGGGTTTTCGTTTCTGGTCTTTATATAAAAGGCATGACAAGTACCTCAAGGAACTACAGTTTAAATGGTTAATTCACCAATATTACTGAGAAACTGTGTTTTTTGTGACACATGTTCTGTTACAGACACACACAGAGTTTTAATTTATAGTCATAACGTTTAAGCTTTTGACTGCAACCCCCCGACAAAACAGGTGAATGACATTTGTCTACAGTCTACAAAACATCACCTAAAAAATTCAAGAGTGACATGTCTTTTCAGAAAATAAGAGACTAGATAGAAAGGCCTACTATCTATCTAGGAATATTACTGAATTCAGATGAATGCCACCTTTAAATTAGCAACATTTCTTTTTATTATTTTATTACTTGTAGCACAGACTAAACTTTTTTAGTAATTTCAGATTTTGGATAGCTTAACAACAACTTTTAACATACAATTTCACAAGAAAGGGTAAATGTGACGAATACCAGCTTGTTTTCTTCTAAGTGACGTGGAAACAAAATATTTCACAACAGGAAATCATCACAGAGTATTTCTAAAAATATATATACTTTCCTCCTCAGAAACAGCAGATACACATCATTCAGTGAATCCAGTATTGCTGTGATGACTCATGTCTGTAATTGAAGCATTTAATGTCTCTTCCTGCACTCCAACAATCATTTCAGAACAATCAGTCTTCCCTTGAAGTTGGCTCACTATGTATGAAAAAGTATGTGACTGTAATAAAAACAGACCGAAGTAAATGAGTCACAGTGTGAGTTATATGCTCTCTAACTGAAAGTTTTCTTGGTTTGTTCAACAGCGTGGCCCAGGTATCGTATCCTGCGTTCTCTCGACATCGGCCAGTACAACTTGGAGATCTCCAACGCCGAGCTTTCTGATGACTCTCTCTATGAGTGTCAGGCCACAGAGGCCGCCTTGCGCTCCAGGAGGGCTAAGCTCAATGTACTCAGTAAGTACCCTGCTGCTACTGATACAGGGGTCTTCTCCTGGTGCATTTTTCTGATTTTCCTCAAACTAGTTAAGTAATTATGCATTGAATCCTCTCAGTACTGGGTTTCCTTTTTGCTTTCATTAAACCAACCTTGTCATAAGGATATAAATCTCCCACATCCTTAACATTTAAGTGGAAATTGCAGAAATTGTTCTTTCTACAAAGCCTCTGTGCCAGCTTGCTTTTGTTATAATCCCAAATGTGCTGTTTGAGATTTTGTAGCTTTAAAAACAACTGAGCTGCCACTACCCAAACCCTTTCAGGAAGATGTCTGACAGAAAAAAAATTCTCAGTTCAGCTTGCACTAATACACAAAATATTGCATGAAAACAAATTAACCAACGCATAGGTCTCACCTATTAGCTTCAAAATGTCCCTGCAGTGTGCTGGTTTTATAAACGCACAAGAATTCAAACTAAGAAAGACTTTTGCAGCTGTATACTTGCAGGTTAGGCAACCAGCATTTCTATTTTTTGCTTACCAAGATTTAGAAGGTTTGGTAAATGATAAAGTAAATAATTAAGAAAATAGGTGTTACTTACAATCACATAGTGCTGCCAATCTGATTGATAACCTGGGACATCTTAACCTTTGCCAAATACTTCACCCAATGTGTATGTATTTTCACATTGTGCTGTGCTGTTAGTCCATTTAGATAGTTTTGGGGTAAATTGCCCGTTTTTAGAGATATTGGCTAGAAGTTGCTTTCCCTTAAATATAACCAAGCAAGGCGACAAACCAGTTAGAAGTTTTATGCAGGTCTAATTTTATTCTACCAAACTACATGCAATAACCATACCTCTGTGCAGAAGGTAGCGTGCATCTACTCGTGATGAGAAACTCATTCTAGTGACAGTGTGACAGGGTGTAAACATTAAAGACGACCTCCTTAACTGAGCTAGCTAGCTGCATCCTTCCTTTGGTGGGCGGATGCAGACAGAGGTAAGAAAATAGCTCCTATGAAACAGCTCACAACAAAATTGTGGATTTTTTTATGAGTAACTGGGTCATGCTTTCTGGAGAGAGACATCGCTGCTGATTTTTAGTTTGTTTGCTTGTTTTTGGCACTTGGGTGAAGCTAGTATCTCCAGAACTGGGCAACTCAAACCATAAAAAAGCAGTAGATTAAACAGGAGAGGAAATGCATGAGGAAAATATGTACATTTAGTTGAGGGTGAACAACTCCTTTAAACGGTTAACTTAACCAAGAAGCTAATTGTGTTAAATAGGACATTAATACCTAAAAAAGAAACACATGAAAATCATGCCTCTAGTCTTTTGATATGTATGAAAGTTTTTTTTACAGTATTATGTGTTTTTATGGTTTACTATATGTATATGTAAAGTTTTTTTCTTTATTTATGTGTTCACACTTACATAAATGTGTCATTTTAAAATATGAATTTGCATATCACCCCTTCAGTCCCACCTGAGGACCCAGTGGTCGAGGGATCCCCTGAGCTCTTGCTGATGGCTGGTACTTCACACAACCTGACCTGTGTGACTCGTGGGGCCAAGCCTGCGGCACACATCCAGTGGACCAAGAATGGCCTTCCTGCGGAGGGGGCCTACCACTCCACGGTGACTCATACACACCCATGCACACATGCAGATAATAGCAGCCACACGTGTGTGTGTGTGTGTGTGTGTGTGTTTTTCCAAGGGGAGTTTGTAAAGCTCACATAATGATGATTTTGATGATCATGAGTTCACTTGTCGCTGTAAGACTATGTAATACAAACTGTAGAACAATGCAATCTTTGTAATATAATCCACTCTGTCTGTTTATTTGTTTTTATGCTTTTTTTTTTTGCTGGAGGCTTGTTATGACGGGTAAATACAGTATGCACACCTCGGGCCAGGCGGCTTCCCAGAAGTCCTCCAGTCAAGAAATAGTGTGCCGATCATTAGTATTTCACACAAAGCGCTCCTTACTATTTAGTCAACAATACACTCACCATATTTATTAAGAAATGATTAATGGTTACAGATTTTAACCTACAAATCAACAGACAGAAACTTTCAATGGGCTTTTTTGGCTATAGTAGCAGCAATAAAGGTGCAGAAACATTACTGAAATGTCTTTGCTAAATCAAAGACATTTCAGTAAGTCTGTTTCCCCTCACACTGAGAAAGCCACAGTTAGAGCAAAGTTCTTACATTTTAAAATGAAAATGAAACCATGAAACTCGCTAAAAGAGGACACGACAAACTTTCAGTCTTAAATTTCCTGCTCTTTGTCAGCTGTAGAGAGACATCAAAATGTGCAGTGTTAACACAGCATGTTGCTGCTGAGCAGATGAAATTGTTAATGTGTAAAAAAACAACTAATACTAGAACAAACAAACTAAGAGCACATCGCATTTCCCTCTTTGGGCTGCTATGCATTGCTTCATTCATCCATAGTGAGTCTTAGAAAATATCACAGACTCTATTTTTATGTGTTTTAACAATTCAGTTGATGCACTAAAGCGAGTCTGCAGGGGCAGCTAATTAAAATTAGTGGTTAAGTAGATGTACTTGTGGTATTTCGTAATTTTTGTATTAGAAAAAAAAATACTGTCACACTTGCACACCTACTCAACACATGTGTTTAATTACACTCTTACTTCAGTAGACTTTATATTGCGAGTGTCAGCCATGCCTTCTACCCGGAAGCAGAACACATGCTTTCCAGACATCTCTTGCATTCCTCGCTTTTCAGTCGTGACACAACTTAAAAGACACAAAGATCCAAGACATGTTTTATTAACCCACTGCCAGAGATTTTCTTTTGTACACACATACAGGCAGGAAATGTATTTGGTGACACCTTGCACACAGTCGCAGTGTTACATTTCTTCCATGTTCAGATTCCTCGCCATCCCGCATATTCTCCTGTACACATGAAAGCAGGTCTGCAAGTGCACGCACGCATAGACACTCGCTCGCATATGCACACTTGCGCTTTTATATGCACAGAGATGCAGCAGCAAACACTGACTCACGCAATCAAACACAGATGTTTTTACATCTCATCACAGCCAGCTTTATGCCCCCCACACATGCTCATACATATTACATGCTGCTCTTATATTACCCTGTTACTGACCACGCATTTAAACTACATTGAAAGCTGTACACAGTTTCTTGACAGATTTGGTGGCTGCGTTTTAAAAAATGCCACCTCCTCATTCCAAGAAAGCTGGATTTTATGTTCATGTTTGCCAGAAGAAGATTTATGGAGTCTCTTTTATGACTGCCACTAAGGACTGTTTACATTATTGATTCATCTATCAATTCTTTTCTCCTACATCTTTCTTTTCCTTCTTAACTTCACATACTTAATTTTTTTTTTTCTATTTTTGTCCATGGATTTCTATTTATGTTCAATTATTTCTCATCTCTCATGGCTCCATTAGTAACTCACCAGTGTCTCTTTCCTTCCCCCACCTGACTTTCTACCTTTATTTCTCCTTTTTTCATCCTTCCTCTCCTCTGTGTATCTTTTCTTTGATCTTACTCTGTGGGCTCTTCTCCCTAAATTCCTCTTATCCTGTCGTCTCCCCTGCTAATGCTTGCCCTGTCTCTGCCTTTTTCTTTGTCAAACAGGAAGTGCTGCCAGACAGGAAAAGGGTTACGACCAGGAGCTACCTGCCCATCACACCAGTCGACACAGACAGTGGCAGCAATTTCACCTGTGTGGCCAGCAATCCAGCTGTACCTATGGGGAAACGAACCACCCTAACCCTCAATGTTCACCGTATGTTACTCTTCCTGTCTGCAAGACTTTTAAACACACATAGATGCTCTGGTGATGAAGCAGAGAGTATTTTTTGCAGACAGACTGCAAAATCAGTAAATATTTTTAATTAGCTGTGCCAGCACTCACCAACTTGAAGTAATTACCAGCAAAAAATAATATACATGTCAGTAATGTTCAATACATTCTCAAATCTGGATGTCTTCCAAATTGATTTAGCTTGATTTGTGTTGTTTTAGCACATATTTGGAGGCCCGAAGCAGTTCAGGAATCTACTGTACTTTATCACCCGGTGAGCCAGAAAGTTTTTATGGTGATGAACATAGGAGTTATTGTCAAGAAGGAAAAAGTAGCTTTAATAACTGTTTTACTTAAGATATAGGATCAGTGCAGAAGTCTATAGGTAACCAAAGTTTCTCCTTGAACGACGTTATATGAATCAAAGTCCCATATCCACAGATGTATAAAATCAAACACCTAGGCATGCAGCCTGCCTTTCACAAACATTTGTGAAGGAATGGATTGTTCTAAAGAGCTCACTGAGATTAAGTGTAGCACTGTAATAGGATGCCACTGTTCGTCCTAAATATTCCAAAATCAGCTGTGAGATGAGTTATTCCAAAGCATTTAGAAACTATAGAAACTCAGACACATTCCCAAAACTCTGCTGACTTAATAACTGCAGGTTTCCAAACCTCCTCTGGCATTCATGCAACATCAGCACAAAAACTGTGCACCGTGCGCTTCACAGCATAGATTTCCAAGGCTGTAATATGTAGGTGGCCCAGTACTTTTGTTCATATAGTCATTATATTATTCACACTCATGATCTCTATATAAAAGATAAAGGCACCGCTGTGAATTCTGATTTGCAGAGTCCAGTGTTTTTAAGCTTTGGCTTTTTAAGCATTTTCTCCATCAGCATTTTAGAAATTTCAAGCAGAGGGCAGATCTGGGAAACTTGCTCTTTCAGTAGCTGCTTGTCTTTCACATGCTAGGCCCACCCTAAGTCATAATCTGCTTTATTGTTCTTCTGGATATTAATGGGGACTGTAATATATAAAATGAGCACACTTTTATATTCACTAAGGACCGAAACTTTCAAATGAGAACAAAAAACTAATCAGAACGTGTTCACTGAGGTTTCGGAATAAGGGAACCCAGAGTTTTCTTTACTACCAGAGTTCCTTTTGCAACCATAGGAGGTGTCCCTCATTGAACATTTAAAAGAATGAAGGTTGAAGGTACTTCTGGATTGCCATCTGCTATATGCATATTTTATAAATACAATTTATGTTCACATTATTGTTAAGTTCATTTAGAATACATATCAAATGTGTATCTCTCCCTGTGTAGACCCTCCCACCGTGACCCTGTCCATCGAGCCTCGCTCTGTCCTTGAGGGAGAGAGGGTTACCTTTACCTGCCAGGCCACTGCCAACCCTCCTATCATGGGCTACAGGTCTGGATGGGTTTTTTTTAAATACGTGTTTACAGGTTTTTGTTCACTTCAGGCTATGAGAAACTTTTTGATGCTCGTCCTGCAGTGCAGATAAGATGTTTAAAGCGAATATGTTTTCTTTCATCTGTGTGAGTGCACTCATACCCTCTCCCTGCTGTTGCTCCTGAATAGCAATTTCTGCTTAGAGAACAGAATTGATAAAAGTACTGAACATTTGTACAGCTAAACGCTGACTTTTATCGTAAGTGACAGCACTGAAACACTAAAACTGCAAAATGCTGGAGTTTAACACGATGGTTGTAATTTGAGGTTTGAGACTCCAACAGAGGGTCCCTGTGTGGGAACACTGCCAGGTACTTAGGCACTAGGCCTACTGAGTGAACATTAAATGTCATCTAATGGACGATGTGCAATATGGTTATTTGATTTTGAGTCAGGTATCTGGCAAGATACAGCACGGATAACAGAAATGAAGAGAAATTTCTTGCAATCGTTCCCTCAGGTTTTCGTATTAAAGTCGTGTAAATGTTAGCTTAATTGATAATACAAAAAGAATCATTGTCTTATGGTGAAAATCTAACATTTAGATAACCTCAAAAACCCATTATGCTTTTGAAATATCCCGCTGGGAGGTCTACATAACAATGATTTACAACGCTTAGAAACATGTTGAACTGTGTGTTGTGCTGTGTGTCTCACTGTCAGGTGGGCTAAAGGTGGCGTGCTGCTGGAGGGAGCCAGAGAAAGCGTGTTTGTCACCACCGCAGATCACTCATTCTTCACCGAGCCCGTGTCCTGTCAGGTGTTTAACGCCGTGGGAAGCACTAACGTCAGCATCCTTGTGGACGTGCACTGTGAGTAGAGTGCAAACACTTCTTAGCTGAGTGGGATTCTGATGACATGAATGCGCTTTGTGCTCTTTATTTGTCTAAAAAAACATGCTGCATTTATATTGTTACCATACACCATTCGTGTATTGCGCAATGAGTAAATTCCCAATAGGCTGTTATTGCGTTTTCTCTCGGTTTAAACTGAGTTTAACAAGACAGTTAAATGAATTAGGTAAATAATCAAAATATGAAAGAAGCAATGTGTTCTTCATAGTTAAGGACATATTCATAAAAAGATTGCAGTGAAAAAGGAGAAAAAGAGAAAAATGTTGCACAAAAATGTCTTCCTTTATGATAGTGAAATGAACAGAATTCTGAATTCTGCTGTAATAAAACTTCTTTGTAATCGCATGTTTTTTTTAAACGAATCAAATGAAAATCAACTCAATTTTATTTATGTAGCACCAGATCAACTCAACAGCCACCTCAAGATGCTTTATGATAAAGAGAAACACAATAATAAACTTTATATTGTTGTAGTACTGTATATTGTATATAATGTGTTCTATACAATATAAAGTGTAGACGACTGCTGAAAATCATAAAAATAGCTAAAATAATAAGTTTGACAAAAAAAATGTAATAATTAAAATTTTCAATACATTTACATAAAAATCTTTATTCTATTAAAACAGCAAAAGTGAATACTCCTCCTACTACTACTAATTTTACTACTGCCATTAATAATAGTACTAATGGGCTCCTTCTGCCCTTCCTGTAATGCTGTGGCTTGAAGTGTAATGGCTGAAAGCATCACTACATGTTTGTTGTTTTGCTTTGAGGAACAGATAAAAGAGAAGAACCGGAGACTCTGCGGGGCATTCCCAGTTCATAAAACAATAGCATTTTCAGAGGCCGTCTGATGCAAGGGCATGTAGACTTGTAAACCTTAAAGACTAAAAAGGGAATTTTAAAATTTGTGCAAAAACTACCAAAGCAGTGTAAATAGGCTTTAAAGTGCTTTTCTGGTCTTCGGTGTGCAGAATCTATTAGTTTTTTGAAATTCGGATTAAAAACTATTTTGTTTTTGTACCTTTTACATAAAATATAAGTGTAATTATTGTATTTTTGTTTTGCCCTAATGCTTTTTGCTTTTTGTCTTTGTAAAGCACATTGAATTGCTTTGTATGAAAGGAGCTATATACCGTAATTGTCGGGCTATAAGCCGTTACTTTTTGCACAAGCTTTGAACCCTGCGGCTTTTAGTCAGGTGCGGCTTTTCTATGGATTTTCCATGATTTTTGTGATATCGTAAGACGATTTGTTTTGTTTGTTCCGCTGTTGTACGGCACTACGTTGCCTGGCGGAAGGATCGGGGTTCAAGAGTGGTATGTTGGTCACATGTCCATCCGCCAGGCAACATAGTGCCGTACAAGTAGCGCGAAAAACAAACTTCAAAGTAGCGCTACGCGTTCAGCGGGAGTCGTGGATGACGAGCGGCGATAAACTTGCGAAAAGCAAGTTGTGCTCAACTCCACCGGTGGATTCTGACAGCGTGGAAAAGTGTGAAAACATCCACGATCACCAACGGATTTTGAAGGGCTGGACTGCTGCATGATGGAGAGGAGGACACCGCCACGGCCCTTCTGAGGGTGTTCGACTCTGACACTGACAATGAGGATTTCTTTGGTTTTGAAAGTGACAACGAAGGAGAGAAGCGGAGAGTGGATGACGAAGCCATCCTGATCCTGTTCGTATCCGACACTGGAGAAGAGGACTTTGGTGGTTTTAGAGCGCAGGAAGATGGTGGTGAATGACTGACTTTTCTTCTTGTTAAAGCCGTGTCACTGCACCTGAGCCTAAAAGGTAGTCCGAATCTATTTTTCTGGTGTGCTGTAGGTTACTGTTATGTACTACATGTGCAAATATGTACCCATAACTTGTTTTTCAAAATATTAATAAAAGGGGTGTGTCTCCAAACAGCCATCTCTTTCCTGACAATTCCCTTTGTGCATATTCTCTTACATATGATGAGTCAACATTGAAACACCTGCGGCTTTTAGTCAGGTGCGGCTAATGTATGTACAAAACAGGATTTTCCCCTGATTTTAGCTTGTGCGGCTAATATTCAGGTGCGCTTTGTAGTCCGGGAAATACGGTAAATAAATTTGACTTTGACTTTGGTAGGAACCCTTTTGTTGCTCATTTGGTGATCGGATTGCTATTTTCTTTCAGTTGGCCCCATACTGGTAGTGGAGCCCAGGCCGGTTACAGTGGATGTGGACGCAGACGTCACTCTGAACTGCAAGTGGTCTGGAAACCCTCCTCTCACTCTCACCTGGACTAAAAAGGGTTCCAGCATGGTAAAAAGACATTGTTACCTTTGAACTTAAATCTAAGATCACCCATTCATGATGGATTAAAGTATTATTTCTATAAATACTTATTAATTACTGAAATATATAGACTATAAAGTGAGAACAGCTAATGTAGTTGTAGTCCTAATCATATAATATATAAGCACATCTATATTAAGGACCTAGATTTTGTTAATGTTTGCTCAGTTGTAAAGCCATCTTCATATCTTAAATTTTTAATTTTTAGCTAACAAGTTAAAAAGAGCTTGAGGGGAAAAAAAACTAATGGTGCCCTCCAAGTAAATCAACATGCTATATGAATTAAAAATAGATAATCCTCCCTCCAACCTCCTTTTTTAACATCTCTCCAGTCTGCTTATCTCTGTTCTTTTCCTCTTCATCAGCCTGTTTTTTTTCCCTACCTGTGTGTGTACGTCCAGGTGCTAAGCAACAACAACCAACTGCATCTGAAGTCAGTGAGCCAGGCTGATGCAGGCCAGTATGTCTGCAAGGCCATCGTGCCCCGAATTGGCGTGGGAGAGACCGAGGTTACGCTCACTGTCAACGGTCAGTTAATCTTCACTTACTCTGCATTATCAATTAAAGTGTCGATATTAGCAAAACTCTCAACATTTGTAAAGAGATCTCCCTACACAAAGCAAAGCCCTAATTCTTAATAAACAAGGCATAATGAAACCACACAGACCTGCAGGATGTGTTTATTTGATCTAGTGTTAAATGTAAGCATGCATCTATCTGAATCGCTCTGACAGCTGAAGAGACTGAGTGAATGGAGCACAGTACTGTATGGGCCTGTCGACCCGACCTGATTTATTCCGGCCTGACCCAAATGATCTAATCAGCTAATTTTTCAGTCATGAACAGGCCAAAACCCAATATTTCAAAATCTCACAGAGCGGCCAGCAGGTACTTAATAAATCAAAACTGATTCACCAAGAACACAGTGATAAAAAGAGAGTTCACAAATGCCCCTTAAATCTTCACTAAATAGCCAAGTTCCTGATCAAACAAGAAAAGAAAATCACTGGCATGTCCTTGCAAATGAAAAGCTAAAAGCTTTTTTCATTTTATTAATGATCTGGTGATTATTTTGGCACTCATTCACTAATCAGACACTTAGTGTGAACACAGTAAAGTATTTGTACCATCCACCTCGTTCCCATGACTCACTGCAAAGCATGATGCATTGTTTTAGTGGAGCTATTTATACTTCTGCAGAGCACGGTTACTGTATAGCACACCAGCTTTGGTTTCATAGTTCAGCATCACACTTTATCTGACGATTGCATGTGTCATACATTTAATCAACTTAAATATGCTTTATAATACAAATATAATATTTACATAAAAATAACCTAAATGAGTTCAAAATAGCAACAAAATGGCAGAAAAGAGAAATAACAAAGAACAGAGAGAGATGAAAGACACTAAAAAGTTATCATCCACGGGCAGCTCGAATGGCAAACGCTCCTTTTACAAAACAGCAGAGCCTCTTTCTCCAATCTACAGAAATTTAGAGACATATATGGTGTTAATAGGTCTTTGATATACTTCAGAGCAAGGCCGTTTAATTCTTTAAAGAAATTAATAAAATTTTAAAATCAATAGAGAATTTAACAGGCAGTCAGCGCAAATTTGCCAGCACTGGAGTAATGTGATCATTTTTTTTAATACCAGATCAGCAGAGATTTTTTCTCGGCTGGATTCAGTTGCGAGAGCTCGAACTGATGATTAAAACCACTGCAGTCAAGTCCAGAAACACAGTAATTAAATCCATGCATGACAATTGAAAATAAGATGACTGGATGTTATTTTCAACTTGTGAATCAATACAGAGGTCAGTGCTAAAAGCAGCTTTAAATATTTTCCTCACATTAACTTTATTTTCCACTCTGATTTATTTTTATTTCTCATACAGAGTGATGGTGGGCTATGCAAGCGCCGTTACATGCGTGTTACTTTTATTAGCCCGGTTTCATTACTGAAAAGGAGAGCACTGCAGTGCGGTTGCTGTGTTAACAGTCTTTCATTCACTGTGATAGAGAGTGACAGTATTGCAGTGAGCAGGTTTTCAGTGACTTTGCTCAGAGTGTTTTTGTGAAAAGCAGTAGATAACAGCAAAATCTTTCTGCAACTTGCTCAGAGTTGTTGTTACCATTAAAATTACCCACCTGCAACAGACATTTCACAGATTTTCTGCATGACCAAGCTCTGAATGCATCTTTCAGCTTTTCTTGGCCTTTTTTAAAACTCTTTGTGTACAATCTTCGAGCACATAGCCAGAGTTAGGAAACACTATTATCAATGCAGTCTGAAATATAGAGGTATAGAGGTTGAAGAACTGTCTATGGGATGTATTAATACTAGAGAATACACCTCTTCTTTCCTTAATAAAGCAATTATTTGTGCCAAACAATGTCCTCTAATAGCAGACACTATATAAGAAAAAAAAATTCTCATTTGCTTTTTGGGGTTCTCTCTTAATTCTACAAATGAATATGATTTTTTTTTTAATGAATGACAGTTTTTCTTCATTGTAGTAATCCTCCTCTCTGTGCATGTATCCCTCTCTCTCTCTCTTTGCCTTGTGCTATCTCACCCGTTCAGGCCCCCCTATCATCTCCAGTGATCCGGTTCAGTACGCTGTCAGAGGGGAGAGAGGGGAGATCAAATGTTACATCGCCAGCACCCCTCCACCTGATAAGATTGTAAGTCCATCCTTGGAAGTTGTAATCTTCTGCAGAGGTGCTTGACCTTTTCAGATTGCATCTGCCTCACACAGAATCGTGATCGCAACGCCTCGTCCACCCCGAAAACAAAATGATTTTTACTTTCTCTCACCAGCCTGTGTCACACAGACCGACATAAGCGACTGTTCTCCAATGATTACGGGAGAACAATCTGTTCCTCCTCTGTGGTGGAAGGTGTGACTCATCAAAAACAGCTGCTGTAGTGTTTGGCTGAAAAGAAAGAGGACACACACACACTAAACTGTGCAGCGTGATCCAGTGAGATGTTGGAGTGCAGTAGATTAGATTCAGCTTCGATTGACGCCACACGTTACATGTTACTAAAGTATTTGTAAAGGTTTTGTGTTTGAATGGCTTGCGGTGAGTTGCACATTTTAAGTCTTTTTATTGAAAAGTAAAAGTGATTAAAAAGTGGAAATCACTGTGACTTTAATGTTCAAAAACATATTAAACGATCCAAGTAATAAATCACAGCTAAACGTGCCTGCAGTTTTTACAATTTACAACAAATTGGTGTATGACAGGCAGGTATGAAATTGGCTGTAACTCTCACACCATCACAAAATAGCTACGACATATTTTTCTATTATTGACAAAGCTGTTTCTACAAGCCTTTAAATGTCACCACACAGGTTTTGTAGGACACTCAAATTACCACTATTTCACCAGTGAAAAAATACATTCAGTCAGTGGATGCACGTGTATATGTCAACTTTCAGGAAGTCTTTAGCTGTTACAAATAAAAGACCAAGCTCACATCAATGTGTAATCCTGCAATATCTACCATACATGCATGTTTACTGCTCTCTTAAAGTCAAATATGTGGAGAAAAAAAATGAAATTATAAAAGAAAATGAACCAAGAAATGTTGAAGTGTCTTTAAATGAATCATCTCCTCCGAATCCTCCACCATCTTTCAGGGATGCAGTGATGCTTGTACCTCTATTTTGGGAATCGACTGTAAACATGACAAGTTTCACAGTGATGGAATCAATCACATTACAAAGACAGCCAAGTGTTGGTTTCAGATTTATTTCACTGTCTACAACCTTTGGTGTAGTTTAGTTATATCAGGATCAATCAAAGTATTGATCATCCCTTCCTCTTCTTATGATGTAAGACTCATTTTTCAACACAGGAGTAAAAAGTGATCTGCAATTAAGGAAAAACAAAACAAAAGTAGGTATAGATTTCTTTTGGCAAAAATGTAATTTATTTATGATATATTCACCTTGAAGTATTCATATGGTAGTTTACCTACTTAGCCTTAACCAGCTAAAAGTTTGAGCCTGTGAGTGTTTTCAGGATATCCGACCGATGGCTCTAGTAACCTGATAACAGCTATCGAGATATTCATTATTTGTGAATTCAGAGCAAAATTGTAAATATATAAATAAAATGGTGCATTTATTTAAACGTAAACATGACTGGTTAATAACACATGTACTTCAAGTGGACTACAGATAGAAACCAGTCACCACCTGTCACCATATGCTGTGCTCCTTTCCTACAGATTCTACATTATCCATATGCAGATATTATATTGTGACCCCCTCATATGTATCATTACTCAGAGCTGGTTATCACCTGATTGGAAGGTTACAGAAATGTGTTGCTGAAAGATTTGAATCTTGTATCAGCTTTTATACAGTTACCCTTGAGTAAGGCATTACACAACCGACACCTCCTCCAGTGCTGTGTGTGGGTTAAAGGTCTTCCTTTGAGCTCAGGTGTGACTTTGTAAAGATGTAGGACTGCGATTCGTGAAATGAACACTTTCAGGCTATTTTTCCTAAAGACTGACTCAGTTTTCTTACGAAATACCATCAGTATGACTTAGAAATACCATAATCACATAAATTTCAAACCCTCACATAAAGACAATCAGCATCAGGCTGTGCACCCGAAGCTCAGTTAAGTCCTTTTCAAAGTAAGCACCATCATTTCTTTTAAAGAAAGCTTTCTCTCAGATTGCCTTTCCAGAAAACTATAATTGAGTATCTGCCTGAATTTGCCATACCAGCTGTGTGTGCTGTTTTTCTCCTAAGGTAACTGAGAGCAATGCCTGACCAAACTCAAATTTAATTTAAAGTGAGGTTTATATAAGTTAAAATATAAGTGGTTTGGCATTTTATATAAAATTTCAAAAAGAATACGATGACCAGTATGCACTCATATCACAAAAAGACGCAAAAAGAACTGAAATAAAGCCACTTACACCATTTGAGTTTGAAGGCTAGAATGAGTCAGAGAGAGTGGGGGTGAAGTAGATCGAAATGAGAAGGAGAGAGATGGAGGGAGAGTAAAATTTTGTACCTTTCAGCGTCAATTATCCAATTGTGCAGCGCCGACATGACAGAAATCAGAGCTTTTAGAAAGCTTCAGCCCCCTGCTGCATTGGCAGAGAGCTCAGAGCGTATAATGTGATATGACATTATAGTCTAGGCTTAATGCAGAGACACAGGGACTCATAAAATATGAAGTATGATGCTGTGTGTGTGTGTGTGTGTGTGTGTGTGTGTGTGTGTGTGTGTGTGTGTATGAAAAAGTGTGGGCAGTGTGTGTGTGTGTACGGAGAAAGAGGGACAGAGATGCAGACAAAGGTGGTGCAACATAATTATTGTGAGGAAGTGCGATTAAAGAGAGAGAGTGAAGAAATCGAAGCGTTCTGCAAAAAACGTCCCTGGTTGAGTCTTTAAAGACATTTGCCTTTTTATTTTTTCAAGCCAGGTTAAGAGGTACATTAGCCCAACATTTGGGTGTATGTATATTTGATATTGTCATGCTCTATATTTAATACCCTGGGAATTCCACCTCAGCAGATTTTAAGTAGAAAAACCTGCTCGAGTTTTTACCTCTCGTGTACACTTGCTGCACTGTGTGTGTCTCTTCTTTTTAAGCAGAACTGTTTTCTCACCCACTCAGAAAACTCTGCGCACACATTTTAATTGGGGAATAGTGTACCAGTTACCAAGGTGTGAAAATATAATCTTTCGATCTTAAAATGTATTTCCTCGCTTTTGTCTCTTTTAACACGTCTTAACAACAGCCCATCTGTTGCTCGTGTGTGTGTGTGTGTGTGTGTGTGTGTGTGTGTGTGTGTGTGCGTCCCTTGATGTGAGGCTATCGTGAAAAAGTGAAATCAGCATTATTGATCCCTGAGGTTAAAGTGGATGATTGCAGCAGAAAATGTTGGAGTTTAGATAAAAATCAAACAAATTACAGATGCTGGCGATTAGATCAGCATCACATTAATACAGCTTGGAGGAGATGTGTTGATTAGGCACATATTTATATATTTACAGATATATCAAGTCTTTATTCTTAACTTAATCTAAAACTGAAGTACACTTGGGCAGCTTTTTTAGAGGCTTTGAAGAAACAGAACAAATGCAAACTACAAAATGTTTTACTGACATCTTAAAATTTATTTTACCAGCTGTGTGTGATAGCCTTGGCCTCTTCTCTGTCAGGTTTAGAAGTCAGGCCTTTGGTATCTTTGTTACAGGTTTGGGCGTGGAAGGAAAACGTCTGGGAAAAAGAGAAAGGCACACTAATGGAGAGGTACACAGTGGAGCAGAGTAAACCTCCATCTCAAGGCGGGGCTGTTCTCTCCACCCTGACCATCAACAATGTCATGGAGTCAGACTTCCACTCCCCGTACAACTGCACTGCCTGGAACTCCTTCGGACCTGGCACCATGATTATCACACTGGAGGAGAAGGGTATGAAGGGGGGGAAGGGAAACATATGTTGAACATGGTGGTCATGCTGAGTACTCCTCACATGTACACATTACAGAAAATAAACTACAGTCATCTTTACTTGCTATTATCAATTCAAATATTAGCATAATGGAATTATAATGCATCATTATGGAGAGACTGTGTTGAAGTTAGGGTTTTAGGTTGTTTTTTTATAACTTGTTCAACTTTAAAGCACAGATGAAGCTTGATCAATTTTGAGCGTGATCAATGCAGATTGCAGTAAGTAGTAGTAAATATGTTAGTAAACAGAATTAAAATATTTATCAAATATATCATAAATGTGTATCTAATTTTCATGAGCTGCTGTTCTTGCCTTTTCAAACACATAGATACACAACTACTCCACTGGCAGAAGCACAAAACCCCTCTTGCCTTCCTAGTTTAATGCTAGAATTATGTTTTCTGTTTGGCTACTGCATTGTGGAAGTTTACATACATAAAGCAAAAGCATAGAAGAAGACAAAGATTATATGTAGCAACCATGGATGTTAACATTACACTGGACTTTTCTGAGGGAAGCCTTTTGTGAATGCAAAACGCTTTAACTGTAGTTAAATTTATGAGTTGCAAAGTTCTCATTGTTGGGTTCCAGGTGTGGCGTTTCTGTATAAATCATTCGGATGTGGCAAACTTTGTGAGAAATACTCCAGCTTTCCAATTTTTCAAAAAAATTGGCTTTGGAAATAATTTATTAGGAAGGTGTTAAATTAATTTGTTGGGCTTTAAATACCATGAAGAAAATTTTTTTCTGGGTGAGCTTTTTGTGATGCGCAACAGGAATTTACATCAACAAAATATTAATATAAAGAATGAAATATCAACTGGATGTTTCATATTAAAAATCTCTATATCTCTTCATTTCTAGATGCTCCTCACTCATCTATGTGTGTGGCTCAACTGAAGAAAGGCAATATCACGTAATCTTCATCATAAGAATTAAGAAACTTAATTCCAAATTTGATGACGGTTGGTTGTGTGCTTTGTCGTTTGTTTTGTGATGAAGGCAAACAGCTGAGTTTTTAAGCGCTGAATTTGTTTACAGAAAAAAAAAATCAGACGGGGAACTTAATGTCCCCGAACAAGATGTTCTTCTCTTCCTTACAAGCTCAAATGCCCTTGAACAAGATTATTAAGCTGTGGCCTCAGCCAGAGAACAGATAGATAGTGTTGTTAGTCCATTCTGGATGGTTACATATTTTATTGCCAGAGCTTGGTATGCCACATTACATTGAGAAAATGGCTTCTCCATGCTCTGTCAAACTGTTATTGTTTCAACTGTCAGATTTCGCCAGCTTCAGAAAATCTCCCAAACATCTTTGAAAGCGAGAAAAAGAGACGGAGCCTGGATTTTCCCCTCACATGTTCACTTAAAGCATTTCATTCCTTGTCTGACTGGTGCTGCTTCTGCGCCTTATCAACAGAAGCAGCCCTCAGAGATTCAATATTAAGCTAGAACACCAGTGGATTTGTGCTTAAACGACGCTGCATCCGCGCAGGTTTCTGTAACAATGAGGCAGCAGCTGTCCCTCAACCCCATACCCTTTTTCTGCATGTGTTTGTTTCAGATATTGTTCCAGTGGGAATTATCGCTGGTGGCACGGTGGGCTCCTCCATTCTGCTGCTTATTTTTCTACTGGCGCTCGCCTTCTTCCTGTACCGCCAACGCAAAGGCAGTGAGTGCACACAGTCGCTCTCTAATGTGTTTGTGTAGGGGCATGCCCACACTTATATTGTGTGTGTGTGTGTCTATCAGTCTTTCTTTTATCCACTCTCTACAACTGTCATTCTGCTTTTCCTGGAAAAAAGGGACACTTGCCAGCCATATAGCAAGCGATATTAATGAATATTCATATAATATGGCAAACTGCCTTAAAACGCCTACTGTACATTTCCCTTTTAATTCTTTTGACTTATATTTATAAGCTGCTTCTATGCTAGATAAAGTACATAAACAACAGAGCAGAAAACAAGAGCATTCAGAGGTGAATAGTATTTAAATTATGAATTCCTATATGTTATTTCTACAGCCTGCAGCAATCCAATTAGTATTTATGAACACAAATCACGCTTCTGTTAAACGGGGAGCTGAAAACAAGCGGCGTCTCTTAGTTGTTTAATTTTGAGCTGCTCCATCTCAAATAAAGAAGTGGGAAAGACAGTGAAGGTGACTGGCAGAGTCCCCAGAGGGATTTTCTGTGGATAAGAGTGTATTTTTTTCTGGTTCAGAGCTGATAACACCTCTACAGAAAAGACACCGTTTGGAAATAGAAACTCAAACAAACATCTTTGTGGCTCCAGATAAACAGTCTTTCATTTGTCGTCTACGATGCAGCGCGACACTTCACAGATTTAAATCTCTACTTTTAAGGTTTCTGGCTGTGGAAGTGAGTTGTTTGTGCTGACAAATGTTGACTGCTTTGCGACTGAAGCATGTTGAGTTGAGCATTTTAAGTTGCACGAGACAGTATAGAAATACACTTCTTTTATTGCCCTAATATTTACATGTTTGCAGTTATAGACAAGACTGCCTTATCCTAGCTCAATAAAGCCATTTGCACACAGTAAGTATATTTAATATCAACATTTTAGGTTGACTTTTACCAAGTTTAAATTCACAAAATGTGTTGGAAAGGTGGGGTTTAGGTTTTCCAGCTTTAATTTGAAGGGTTTAATAGAAACGTATGGAGGAGAGAAAGAGCACACGGATGTTATAATAATATTATAGTAATGTTATAGCACGGGCCTGTGCAAATGGATACTGAGCCGAAGCATGCTGCAAAAGAGTTTCTCAAAGTAAAAAAAATTGATATTGTGGAGTGGCCAAGACAGTCACCTGATCTCAACTCAACAGAGCAGCTTCTCATTTATTAAAACTGTAAAAAAAGGAATGCAGAATGACCCAAAAATGAGCAGCAACTGAGACTGAAACGGCTGCAGGAAGGAAACATAACTCAGGGCTGAGACTTCAGGCATTCATTGACTGCAAAAGAATCTCATCCAAGTATTAAAAACTTTCCCAACATTTAAAATTATGACAGTTTGTCCAATTACTTTTGAGCCATATAAATGGAAAAATATTTAATAAATGACTGTCATTCCTACAGTGAAGCTGAAAGTCTACAGGTAAAGGACGTCATCATTTTGTTTTTATTTCAAATCCACTTGTGGAGCTGCTTGTTTTTGAGAAAACTGGCTAAAAAAAATTAGATTCTTTCACATGGTATGCTATTTGTTCTGAAGGCTTTTTTAAAATAAAAATTGCAGACACTTCCACAGCGTCTACTTTTAGAAAACTAAGCTGCTGAAGTCAGAAACACGAAACTACGGTGGCCCTGAGAGGCCAAACGGACTGCAACTTAAGAAAACACCAGCAATAAGAAAAACACTGCAAAAGCACACAAAACAAAACGGAAATAGGAAAAAACAGATTTCCAAAAGCTCAAGGGAAGTGTTTCTGGGGAGACAATAACCCGACGGACCAGTTGCAGGAGCCAAAATATGCTAATTGCGCTGGGAGACACTTAAAAGAAGTGGACGATCTATCGGTTTTGTGAGGAAAGAAAAGATGAGAGGTAAGTGTGTTAGCCTAACTATTAGCCTAAAAATCCGTCATAAGTATTATATGAATCGTTTTGGGTTCCTGCAACTGGTCCATCAGGTTATTGTCTCCCCAGAAACACTTCCCTTGTGATTTTGGAAATCAGTTTTTTCCTATTCCCGTCGTCGTTTGTCCTATTTCCGTTGTGTTTTGTGTGCTTTTGCAGCGTTTTTCTTATTGCTGGTGTTTTCTTAAGTTGCAGTCCGTTTGGCCTCTCAGGGCCACCGTACGAAACAGTAGCCGACCCAAAATACAAAGTCCAGCCAAGCAGATGTATTAAAAACGACAGTATACCAAGATACACAAACTATGAAAGAATACATATAGACACAGAATACAAAATGATAACCACATAAACAAATAAGAAAAAACTAATATCACACCTACAAGGAAAGGACAAAGGTGGTTAAAACTGAGAAGTTTGTCTATAAAAGACAACAAAGCAAATAATGAATCATCCTTGGATTTGCAGACAGAGACATCTGCTGAAACGATATTTATCTTTCTTATAAATTTTAATCAAAACAACCCCTGATAAAGAAATTATTGCCCAAGTAGAGTGGAGATATTTTAGCATATTCTTTCACTGTCATATCTTTAGAGTTCATGTTGTGATATTTTTCATTTCTTTTAAGGCTGTCAGCATGCCAAGGCAAATAATGAACCAGGCAAGCTGAACAAATTTAAAACAAAAAATAATGCTGAAGTTTTCTTTTCTTGCTACTTTTCTAGCTAGACTGAAAAAGAAGTCAATCATTTATCTTAACATTACCACACATTATAACCGGCGGTTGTGTTTTTCTTCCAGGTCGAAGGGGTGTCACCCTCGGTAAACCAGACATCAAGGTAGAAACGGTGAACAAAGAAACCCACAGCCTGGAGGAGGAGGCGGCCAACGTCTCCACAGCAACCCGGATGGTCAAGGCTATGTACTCTGTGAGTAAACTCCCATCTGAGTCACCGGGGGCCGTGGAGAGGAGGCGTATGGGTCAATGGCCTTAAATGTACAGATACACTGACACTAAAGGCGACTTGGCAGGAGAGGCACACACAGACATTCTCACAATCACACAATGGGAACAAAGACACACGCACAAGGCCTCACTAAAGACACACTAAAAACACAAATCCATAAAAAAGATGTCAAAATATATGCGCGCACACACTCGACTCAAAATCAATAAAGCACAATGAAGCATGTGTACACACACATATGAGGAGAAACAAGGACAAGACATTCACGCATAGATACAGGAGAAAAACTAACTGGGGGAAAAATACACCGTTTTTCCTCAATGCACACATATTTGTGCACACAAAAAACACAGAAATAATAAACAAATATACAGACACACACTCATTTTAACATTTTGTTCCTTTTAGAGGAGAATTCAACCCCGGAAGTCCTGGAGAATCTAATCGACGCAGCTCCTCTGACGCGGTTTTAAAGCTCGGGCAAAAACACCTTTTTCTCCAACAACTAACCGTTTCTCGTCTTCCGGTCTCTTGGGATTCAAAACCTGAAACTCTGTTTTCCTCTCCCCTCCCTCTCTTCTTCCTCCTTTCCTTTTTCACCCTCCCTCTTTCCGTGTGTGTGTTTCGTTGTTTGATGGTTTAGTTTCTGCCCTCTGTTTCCCTCTCTCCCTCCACTCAGCCATTCAAAGATGACATGGACCTGAAGCAGGACGTCAGAAGCGAGAGTGACACCCGGGAGGAGTACGAGCTCAAGGTGAGATGAGTCAGCGAAGATATGTTGGCATGCTCGCGCTGGATTAAAATAAATAAAAAAACACTTATCTAGAGCATCGCTGGACATTTGGCGTGGTGCATGAGATTTGTGATCATGTTCTTCAGGTCCTGGCTTTACATCACAGTTAAAGCAACTTTTTCTGTAGTGCCTTTTTTTTGAGTGTGAGTGTCCTGGCATAGAAACCCCACAGGATGCTGAAGTTTCAGGTTTGATATCGAGCGTTTCAGTGTTAGCAGAGTTTTTCATTGTTTCTATACAATCTTTACACCGTACTGTAAGTTAGAGCCTTTTTTGGCATATTCGGCTTGTTGTGGGCATGGCAGACAGTGGTTGCTTGGAGGAATTCATATTGATTTCAATCCTAGATGAGGAGGTGCAAGTTCAAAGAAGAGTCAAAGTCAAAAACACTGCTTTGAATTTTAGTCCATACTACCAAATGCAAAGAGCCTGTGTAGAAACAACTCTTTGTAAATAGTCCTGGCCTTGGTGGTTTTGGTCTTTCCCAGCAGTTTTGTCAAGAAATAAAAAATATTAAATATTTGGACGTAACCCTTTATATGTAAATGTAATTAGAGTACATATCTGTCTTTGGTAATATTTTGGTATTTAATAATGAATTTCTATTACACATACACAGTGCTGCATTACTCATATCATTACATTTTTGTGTGTATGCATGAAACAACAGCACACCACCATTATCACCATGCATATCTTGTGACATTCTACAATTTCAGCAATATAAGACAACATAATGCAAGATTTGTAGAACTCTAATATAACTTTTATTTTTAGATTATTATACTTTTTTCCTTTTGATTTGTTTTGTAGCAACAGTGTAATATAAAATACATAGGCCTATCCCAAACAAGTGGTAAAAATATTCACCACTTGCTTGGCATACTAACCCTTTAGTAGTCTATAAAAAACATTAATGCCTTACTAAGAATAGATTATATTTAAAAGACGCATACATGTCTTAAACCTGGATTATATACCATTGGCCAGCAGATGAGGGGTGGGGGTTGGGGGTAGGGCGACTCCAATGGATTCAAAGAAAAATCTAAGCTGGCTTTTTTATACACTCTATACAAAAGAGACAGTTTTTGTAATAGAAACAAAGTGTAAACTAAGCTAACACAAGCACAGAACAGATCGTATATGAAGAGAGAGAAATATTAGGATTTACTGAAAAATCTATATTCTTTTTCTGATCACAGGATCCAACCAATGGCTACTACAATGTCCGTGCTACAACCCATGACGAGGCGCGCCCCCAGTCCCGGGTCGTCCACTACCAGGGAGAGTTTCGCTCTCCAAACCCAAGCAGCGGACCAGCAGGAGCGACTTCCAGCGGACCCTCTGCGTCTGCCAGCGGTGCAGTTCCCCCCAGTGCGGTGCCGGGCTCAAGAGCTGGCTGCTACGACCCCCGTCCACCATCCAGGATGTCCCATTCTACTTATGCCCAATTCAACACATTCTCCAGGGCAGCACAAAGCCAGCAAGCCCCTGCTAATCCAGCTCTTCAGTCACCCGGAGAATACACTGGCGACTGTGGCCTGCTGGACAGCACCACCCAACTGGCTTATGACAACTACGGATACCCTTCCCAGTATCCCAGCTACCGCATGGGCTTTGCTCCACCCATAGAGGAAGGGCCAGCCTATGAGATGTACCCAACGGGACAAGGGACAGGGCCAGGTCCAGGACCGGGGCCAGGACCAGGACCAGGACCTGGACCAGGACCAGGACCAGGACCACAAAGTCCTGAAACAGGGCTGGGAAAGTATGGAAGCTCCACTCGCTTCTCATACTCATCTCCACCTTCTGACTATTCGCAGAGACACACACAACGAATGCAGACTCATGTGTGAGAAAGTGGTATACAAGCTTTTTGGATTTGCTTTTTACAGGAGCAGTACTTATTACACAGAAACATAAAAAAAATCTTTGAAATTTTCAAAAAATGCCCTCATATCTATACATAAACACCTAAGAATCTGTTTTCTGTTTTCATCCTAACCACTGCATGGTATTCGGCTAATTTTCTGAGTTGATAAAACACCCAGCAGTTAGCAGCATCGCATATTGTACGGTTCACAGCAATACATGCAACACATGCACAGCGATATTCATACACATCTAAGAAGATCTTCTGTCTGCAATGTTTATGCTCCAATAAAAACAACAGCGAGAGCCACAATCAAGAGAAAACAGACAAAAAGACAAGAAGAGCACTTTGAAGACACGATGAAGAAGAGGAGCTTAGGGGATGCCGAGTGATCCTTTCTCTTCCAGCAATTCTCATCTTGCTCTTGGACCGTTTTCTTCTATCACATGGTCCTGCCACCCCATCTCTGTAAATAACCACACATGGAGATTAGGGTCATTTTAAAGATGTTTCCTTGTACAAAACTATACATTGTGATGCAGTACATTGACCTACAGCAAACCCCTCTGCTAGTCACACGTTTTACATTTAGTGACTCTAACAAATTGCAGAACACACATGTGCAGACACACACACACAGATCTCTACAAGCCTATTTGTTTCTATGTATTGCATCAATGGGGCAGCTTGGACTAATAGTATATGTGGCACTTTTTGACTCCCCTTTCCTCACTAAAACTCACCCAATTGCCATTCCTTACAAGATCTACCTTGATTTAAATGGGACAAAGCTTCTTAAGGTGAGTGACCAGAGTGCCAGTGCTTATGTGCCAACACATACGAACTATTAAGACGTGTCTTCTTTTTGTAAAGCGTGGACAATGAGGTGCTCTGGATGATGAGATTTTGTACATGCCACATCTAAGATGACCGGAGCGGTAGCAAGCGTTTCTATGCTCCTTCACCCCATCTTTCATTTTTATCATCATGATGCATTTCTATACATTTCACTCAAGGTCAATGCTATAAATGGTTTTTGTGAAACGAGGTGGGAGTGCTTTTTCATTAAATGAATTTCTGCAATTTGTACAAAAAGATACCTCCCCTGTCCTCAGTGTCAAAAACGTATGTGTTTCTATCACTTGCACAGTAGAATAGATTTTTTTTCCATATTTATACGGAACGGTATTGAAAAAAAAAAAAAAACTGCATTCAGAAACATTTTATAGTATTTTTATAAGGAGTTGTGGACCAAAGGTTCAGCGTTTTGGGTGACACTCACTTTTTAATGTGTATGTGGCATCGTATTGGAAACGTTCCTTTACAAAGAGATGGATGGTGTTTTTAAAGTGGATGTTGTAGACTTAAATTAGAAAAAACATGAAGAGCTTCACTTCAGAATGATGAATATCCAGCAAAGGCAAATGTCTTTAATGGATATCTCTGTTTGGTGTGAAGCTCTTTCTTTGACTTCCAGTCTTCTGACTGGACTGCCTTTTTCAAATGTTGACGACATTCAATTGAAATGGATGGAGAAGCAGCAGCTGCTCAGGTTGAGCTGTGCTGTAAACTTTGCAAGCAAAGAGAAGGTTCAAACATATCAAAGTGAAAGTACAGAGGATTCTATCTAGCTCATATGGTACTTTGTACATTTTGAAGTATGTGTAAGTATGCTGGTTTCCTCACTGCAGCAGGAATTTGGTGGTATGTTATGTCCGAGATTTTTCCCATTATGTTGTGTCAGCTTTTGATGCATGTGATTGACCTTTAACCCCTATGATCAGCATTTAAAACGTTGCTCCTCTAAAGTAATGTCACTGAATAGCTGTTTGGCCATTTGCAATGATTATCACACTAATGTTGTTACAATTTGCACACTTTGTTACTGAGATTTGGTTGGATTGCTTCACCGTATAACTTCAAAACTTCACCTTCTGGTGACGTGTTTGTTGATTAGATGCAGCAGCATCAGTCTTCACTATATACTGACCTTTAGCTTATAAGGTTCATCAGCTGATCTCCAGTTTTATTGCTCACAAAAGATTAAGACAGTTCACATTTTTTGCAACTCTTGGGAATTGTACCTTTTCCTAAGAGCACATACTGTACTATGTATACTTTACTGGACAGACACAGTTACGAGAGAGCAGAAGCAATAAAGTTTCACCCACTTGTACCTTTATTCTACAGCAGTTAAAATCTGAGAACAGATAATAGTGGTGTTTTAAAATAAGACCCCAGGCTGCAAAGGGAAGCCTGAAATCTCAGCACCTCCAGAGGTAATCATTGAGTGTATCAGCCGCCCTATCAACCCCTCTCGGTATATTATGGTAATTGTGTGCTAAGGGGCTGTAAAAAATGTATTTATTGCCTCTGTTTTGAATAAACACAGAGAAATGAAACCACAGACACACCGTTTCTGATTAGAACATCAGATTGAACCTTGTAGCTCCAAGGTCACTATATAAACCTTTTCAGAGAAAAGAATGGCAGGTGGAGCAGCCTTTTAAATTTATATGGTTATCACAGCCTTGGTATTGCATACTATTACCTCTTTACAACCCTTTTACAGAGTTGTAGCTGCGCAGTATTTTGCATCTGACATACAATGTCGTTATGACCTTGTGTAGAAGGAGTACATTTGACACAGAGGAGGTACTGAGGCCAACAAATACATGGCCAGGCCATCCAGGTACTTAGTTTTTACCTCTTTACTGTTTACGGTTTGTTGACAGTGGGGACATATGAATATGTAAAAGACACCACAGATGCCAAAAATGCAGACCATGTGTTTAGATTTGGTTCAGCAACGAAAAGATGTGTGATTTGGAAGAGAAGAGGTGTTTACCCCACTGGGTTGTTATTTTATGTCCTTTTCCCCCCTTTTCCATATGTACCTGTCACTGCAATGTGTACTGATGCTCTTATGTAGAAGGAGTACTCTACTCTCTCCCCCATGTCATATTAATTGCCACCTACAAGCTTCCAAATTTAGAGGATGAACCTGCCTTTTCATGGAAAAAAAAAAAATCATCGCAGCATAGCTTTCTTCCAAGATTACAACATATGGGGTCGATATATCTATCTTGCTTGCATAAATGTTTGTATGTCGGGTGTCTTTTTTAGAGACTATATAGCTTCATGAGCTCATGACATTCATCCATTGTTAAATTATTCCATAATCATGTTTCTTTTCAAGAAAATCAGTATTTTATTTTTTTCTATTACTTTATAGTGATTCATCACCACTGTAGTTGAAAGTGTGTGATTTAACTTTTAAAGACAGTACTTTATTTTATGTTGTATGCATCAGATAGACGGGTTCTAATTAATCAACCCAGTGAAAAGTGAGAAGGGTTTTGTGCATCCGTGGCCAAAACGACTGCCCAGCCAGGCCACAAATAGCCAAAATTCTGCCTCAACTAGGCCAACGCAGGCTATATTCAGGCCAGACCAACAGCTAACTGCTCCGTTCCATGCTGTGCTGTGCTGTGACAGGCCCGGCCAACAGTGACTGAAGTGGCTCGGTGTCCATTTTTACCTTTTGGAGTTTCCAGTGAGTGCCAGAAGACTGTGCAAAAAATGAACTGAGCAGAAAAACAAATGCAACAGCCATTTGTGTTTATTGTGTTTATTTAAGCTCATATGTGATTGTGAGTGTTTGTGGGAGTGCGTGTGTTTTGGCTACATGTAACCCAAGTGTGTTTTCATATCATCTGAAATATGTGGGAACCACTGAGCTTTAAAAATTAGGGTTTGACTGATATTTTCAGCAAATATAATAGCGATCAAACAGTTGTGTTGTCACCTGCTGGCATGATGGAGATCACTCCTGACCACAGCTAGGCTACACAAAGAAAATGTAATATTTAACAGTTAAATGAATATTTGAAAATATTTTTTGCAACCTTACTACTGCATATTACTGTGTATACTCTGTAATCTAGTTTACATCCAACCTCATCTGAGATCAAAATGGTACTGGTATTCCAAGGTGATGTGCTTTAATTGTTTCATTAACCCGTAATAGTGTCATAATTTAATCACCGATGGCAGATTAAAAATTTTCAGTCCATGCGCAAAGTTCAAATGAAAGCTAATCCTATGAGAAATAAACCTTCTGTGTTAAATGCCAATGACACAAAGGGACACAGAGCAGTACAGTACACAGCAAATAACTTTGGGTGAAGGAAGAAGTCAGTTTGTGTAGAAGTCTATGGAGAAATAGCCCCAACACATTATCTATGACTTCAATTAACACTTTGCTGATGACTTTATCGGCTCTGTCAATCATTCCAACTCTTACTAACACAACATGATGTTCACTTTATAAGTTATGGTCTCAGAGTAGAGTATGTTTTCTAAGGCAGGCCTTCCTGACTTTCAAGCTGCAGCATCCTTTGATTTTGCTGCCAGATTCACTTCTGCTCATGACGTCGGGACCCCAAGAAGTTGACTGAGAAAACACTCAAAGCTGTCAAAGCAAGTCACAGTTGATAAAACCATTTCCCATATGCAATATTTAATGAAGAGCAGTGAATGGAGCTCATCAGCAAAAATAATTGTCAACATCTGCTTCTGGACAAAAAAAGACCACATTTTATTCTAGTGTTCACTCACACAGTATCATTCAGAATTAACGTGAAACACAAATAAAACTCTGTTAATGGATGTTGATTGGCCAAATAACGATTTGAAACAGGAAATCCTATTATTGCAACACACTTTCAAAGTATTGTTAAGTCAAAACAGAAAGGCACACAACTTTGTTACATTTGGTTGCTCACATTAAATTTTAAAAAGTGTAAACTCCTGTAACTGAATTGAATGGCCGAGAATTCTGAGTGGCCTTGAGCGAACAACATCATCATTTAACGTTACATAATGTGCCCTGTTAGAATAGGAAGGGTTCATTTTCAGGCGCTTCGATTGGTGCTAAATTTTTAAGTATTCTAAAACGCTTCAAAATGTGTATTTTGATCTTCTTAATACTTACAAAGTTCCATGTAAACAATGTATATGTGGCACTTTGGGAAAAATGAACAGTGCTCTTTGTGACCTTTCAAACAATATATCAGTCAAACCCTAGTGAAAAGCTGAACAGCTGGTAAAACAGATTGAAGGAGACGTGGCATATAGCCTATGGAAACGAGGAAGAAGCTGAACTGGTCCACTTGTCCCTCATCCAGCTGCTGAGCTTGTCTGTTCTCCGAAACAGCTGCACGAGCGAACAAGATTAACTGATGTTCTGCTTGATATCTTAAAGCATATGATGACAATGATCGGTACAGTGAAATGAAGGTGTACACCGCGACAAAAGAGGGACAGCCTGTGTGCTTAAGTAAGCATATATTCTCCATAATCCTCTTTTTTGTTTTTTTAAATATCCCTATATATTGTTCACATGTGTATTATGTTCTTGTTGGGTTCTTTGTTTATCCTTTTGTCAAGAAAAAGAAACTGTAAACATGTAAGCAAAACATACAAGATATTATTGAAATGTTCTTTTATTTTCATGGTTTTTGTTTATTTCAGTTTTTCTTTCAAATTCTATGTAATTATTTTTTCACAGTATTAAAAAAAATAAATAAAAGAAGACACGGTTTCATAAGAACATTGGTAAAAGCTCCTTTTATTTATGCTACCAAAACCCAATTT
Organism: Aulonocara stuartgranti; assembly: GCF_965226115.1. NCBI lineage: Eukaryota > Metazoa > Chordata > Actinopteri > Cichliformes > Cichlidae > Aulonocara > Aulonocara stuartgranti. Next base: position 9,265,585 of record NC_138954.1, read on the forward strand.
TCAGAGAGCTTATTTTATAAAATTATATTTTGTTCATTTTGTAAATGAGACTCCGGGATGGGGCTAAAAATACTTTAAATGTAGTTTGTGCACCTTGTGTGCTGTTGTTTATTTAGGTCATACTCACACTGGCAGTATACAGCACTCAAACAGTTGTTTTGACAGTTTCTCATGTCAAGCAGACTGGAGTGAAAAGTAAGTAAGTGTGTCTATGTATAGCACACAAGCAAGAGTGATAGTGTTTACCTGAGTGCGAGGGAGACAGTGGAGCACAGTGCACAAAGCCAAAACAAACATCTGCTGAGTCTTAGTCACTCCTCTCATTTAAAACTCATTTCGGGGTGTCTCCTGAAATGAGCCTTCCCTTCCTCTTCCCTTGCTTCATTTTGTCATTCTGTGTATCTCCTCTCCCTGATTCTCATTATCCTTTTAAATCTTCTCTCTCCCTCTTGCAGTTTAGATCTCCCTCCATTCCTTTCAGTGTCTGTTTTTCTCTCCATTTGCTTCGACTTGTCACTCCTTCTCACAGATAATATTCTTCTAATGTTCTCTCAACACCTTTCCTTTCACCTGACATTAGTCCTCCTCTGCTCTCCTCTTTCTCTCTCCTCAAACCATCTTGTCCCTTTCTCATCTCTCTAGCATCCTTTGATCTCCTGCTCTTTCACCTGTCCTCTTTCATTTTCATCCTACCACTATGCCATCGCCCTGCCTCTTTTTCAGATGTTGCTATAGCTTCAGTTCTCCTTTCATAACTGCTGTTTTATCCTCTTTATCCTTATCTGCCATCTCTCTTAATTACTTCTTAATTTTCCTCTAAGTCTCACAAGTCTAGTCTTTATCAGTTTTTCAACTCTTACATCTCGTCTTATACTTATCAGTCCTTCTTCAAATCTCCTTTCTCATCCACCTATGTCTCATTTTTTCTCTTCAGCGGCATCTTCACTATTTTTTCCACTAATGACAAGAAAAATGAGTGAAGTGTTGGCAGAGAAAAAAAGCAAAGCTCTGTCAGGGTAAAGGCAGACAAGGACAGGAGACAGACAGAGCGTTAAAGCTCTCCTTTGCTTAGTATGTACTATGATTATTGCCTGCTCTCCTCTACCGTTTTCATTGAGGAATAATGTCTGGAATAACCTTCAGCATTGCACTCCCGACTCCAGTGTGGACCCCCCTTCACTCCTCCCTCACCAGCACTTCCATTTTATCCTCTTGTTCCCATTCGAAGCGACCGTTGTATGGATTATGGCCCCTCTCATGCTTGGCACCGCACTCACTGCTTGAGATATATTATCATATTAGTGGCGAATGATGTAATGCATTTCAAGACATTTGTCCTTCGCACACCCTCTGTCCCTTCGCAGATGATGTCACGGGCTTTGTGTCTGGAGGCAGAGAAGTTGTCAAGTGCACTCTGGGTTTTCGCTTGGTGCTGTCGCCATCTAGTGGCACTAGAGCCGATTGCGGTGGTGAGTGAAGAGGAAGGCATGGGGAGTAAATTAGGATGTGGGCAATTATTTATTACTGAAGCAGAGGATAATGTGACTCATAATGGATGTCCTTGGTGTGACTGTACTAATGTGGTCTGTTGGGCCAGGGACAGAAGGGAAGAGACAGACACTTTGGATGTGAGTTGATTACAAATTAGAGTTTGACCGACTGGTTTTGGAGCCTCCTGCCAATGACACACATGTTAGTCCAATAATCAATATGTTTTAAATTCATTTCCATATATAAAAAATATATTTGGTTTTCAATTTAAACCAAAACAATGTATACATAGCATTTCCCACTACATAAAGAAGTCTATGAGAAACTGACCCTAACGCAACCTTGATTTATAGTCTCAGTTAAAACGTTCCTAATGAGTTTACTGGGCTGAGTTCTATGTAAGAGAGCATTATGTTCATTTTGTAAATTATGGTCCCATTTAGAGTAAATTAAACATTAAAGAAGGCTATGCTTACATTTGTGGCTACTTATGTGACTGATAAATCCTTACTGTGTGAGCACGGAGTGTCTTATATATCCCCAGCATATCTATCCATTGTCATATTTGGTTTCAAGGAACCACTGAAGGGCCAGAATGACGAAAATATCAAGGCTTCAAATTTCATTCTTTCAGCCTGTATTCTGTTTTTTTCCCCTTTGGTGAAACATTTCCCAAATTTAAACGTATTTTGTGGTAATTTGATTTAAAAGGTTCATTAAACAACATGCAACATGTTAGAATAAAGAGTAAAGGGAGGCTTAATCTGATGGCTTTGTTCTATTTTTCAGAATTTTGCTTCAGGTTAAAAGATTTTAAACTGGGCTCGAGACAAAGTTTTAAGATCAAGGACTCACCTCGTTGCCCTTGGCTTTACAAGCTGGTATAGTGGTTCATTTGTGAATATTCCCAAATAAATGCAAATGGTTCATTAATTTAACACAAAATAGATAAATAAATAAATAAAATCTGCTCCACAGTCAATAAGCCTGGAGCATTGGACAGCTAAGGGCTGTTGCCCAATTTGCTCCTTTGTTAATTCACCCTTGACGTAATCCCAACACTGCATCCGTCCCGTGTTATGTCAAAACTGTTCTGCACCGGCTTTTACTCATTAAGCAGTAAATCCTGAGTTTTGTCACCTGGCTCTGAATTATTAACGCGTGGATGAAGGTGCACGATGCATGCAAAGAGCAGTGGGTGAAGCTCAGGCAATTTTATTTCACTCCAATGACCTTGTTTAAATTTTTATGTATGCTGTTTTGCTACCATCTACATAATGCAGAGGTGGAACAAATTTATATCGATTTCTTTTCTGAGTTAAAAAAAGATAATCCTTTTTGGAATAAAATTACTCTCCACAGGTTGTTTACCACCTAATCTCAAGTAAAATAAAGTAAGAATTAGCAAGAAAAGTAAGAAAAAAGGTAAGTAAAAAAGAGCAGGACAAGCACACATAAAAAAAGGATCTTCAATCACTGCATTTAGCTGATGCTCCCTCTCAGTGAAGAATATTATTAGCATTACAAGGTGAAATACAATATCAAATAATTAAAATATGGAGTAAATCAGACACAAATATATTAAGTGGATCAAAATGAAGACTTGTATCTTCATATAAATCGCTGTTGTGTTGCAGAAGCAGATATATACTGTACATAACATAACAACATAATTTATCAGGATTTAGATAATGATCCAAGCTGCATCGTCTCCCTGTTTGAATATGGATTATTTCAGTCTTGGTCTAACAATCCCTGGCTCATTAGTGAAAACTGATGGCAGTCTCTCCTTCCTCTGTGCAAATTATGCTAAAGCCTCCTCTTTCACAGAGCATTTAAAAATGCAGAGATGCATCGAATCAAGCTATAAACTGACCACTACGCCAAAGCCTGGATTTGATTTTCCATTGATTTCAGTTTTATTAGGCCTTTATCTGAACTACTTCCTTAAAAATCATATGAAAAGACAGAAAACCACCTTACACGTGTAAAACATTTAAACTCGGCAGATCCAAACACTGCTCTTCTTTTCGATGGAAAGCTTCATGCTGGCATTGCTACCTGCAATGATGAATCAAGAGATTTGTTCTTAGGCTTCGTGGGTATGAGGTCTGTGGATTGAGGATTGGGAAAAATTATGACTGGCTCGTAAGTCATCAAAATGCAGATGATGCATCACAACAAAAGCTGTGATTGTTTGTTTGATAGCACTGGTTTCTTTTCAGTCAGTTCTCATTGTTAATCAGAGCAAAGAGATTCACAGTGGAGTTCTCAAAGGAAAGCCTTTATGCACTGTAAACACTGTCAGATGCTATGATATCCGAAAGTACATAAAATGAGAAACCAGAGCTAACATTAAACCAAGGCAGCTTTTTAATCTGCTTCACATGAATTTAGAGAAATATTATGGAATTATAATATAGAACGGGGCTTAAAACTACTTAAATATTGTTTTAAAAAAGCTGAATTCTTGAGTAAATTGTTTTCATAGAAGTGGCTGAGGATTACTCTACTAATGACAGTGTAGAATTTACTTTGAGGAGGAGGAAGGTGTCACTTAAAACAGAGGTGTGATGATTGCCAGGTCGATGTTACATGATTGTGTTACATGAGAACTAAAAATGAGACTTAAACAGCAGGATTCCTGTCAATTTCTTATTTACAGTGGGGCAAAAAAGTATTTAGTCAGCCACTGATTGTGCAAGTTCCCCCACTTAAAATGATGACAGAGGTCAGTAATTTGCACCAGAGGTACACTTCAACTGTGAGAGACAGAATGTGAAAAAAAAATCCATGAATCCACATGGTAGGATTTGTAAAGAATTTATTCGTAAATCAGGGTGGAAAATAAGTATTTGGTCAATAACAAAAATACAACTCAATACTTTGTAACATAACCTTTGTTGGCAATAACAGAGGTCAAACGTTTACTATAGGTCTTTACCAGGTTTGCACACACAGTAGCTGGTATTTTGGCCCATTCCTCCATGCAGATCTTCTCGAGAGCAGTGATGTTTTGGGGCTGTCGCCGAGCAACACGGACTTTCAACTCCCGCCACAGATTTTCTATGGGGTTGAGGTCTGGAGACTGGCTAGGCCACTCCAGGACTTTCAAATGCTTCTTACGGAGCCACTCCTTTGTTGCCCGGGCGGTGTGTTTTGGATCATTGTCATGTTGGAAGACCCAGCCTCGTTTCATCTTCAAAGTTCTCACTGATGGAAGGAGGTTTTGGCTCAAAATCTCACGATACATGGCCCCATTCATTCTGTCCTTAACACGGATCAGTCGTCCTGTCCCCTTGGCAGAAAAACAGCCCCATAGCATGATGTTTCCACCCCCATGCTTCACAGTAGGTATGGTGTTCTTGGGATGCAACTCAGTATTCTTCTTCCTCCAAACACGACGAGTTGAGTTTATACCAAAAAGTTCTACTTTGGTTTCATCTGACCACATGACATTCTCCCAATCCTCTGCTGTATCATCCATGTGCTCTCTGGCAAACTTCAGACGGGCCTGGACATGCACTGGCTTCAGCAGCGGAACACGTCTGGCACTGCGGGATTTGATTCCCTGCCGTTGTAGAGTGTTACTGATGGTGACCTTTGTTACTTTGGTCCCAGCTCTCTGCAGGTCATTCACCAGGTCCCCCCGTGTGGTTCTGGGATCTTTGCTCACCGTTCTCATGATCATTTTGACCCCACGGGATGAGATCTTGCGTGGAGCCCCAGATGGAGGGAGATTATCAGTGGTCTTGTATGTCTTCCATTTTCTGATGATTGCTCCCACAGTTGATTTTTTTCACACCAAGCTGCTTGCCTATTGTAGATTCACTCTTCCCAGTCTGGTGCAGGTCTACAATACTTTTCCTGGTGTCCTTCGAGAGCTCTTTGGTCTTGGCCATGGCGGCGTTTGGAGTCTGACTGTTTGAGGCTGTGGACAGGTGTCTTTTATACAGATGATGAGTTCAAACAGGTGCCATTCATACAGGTAACAAGTGGGGGACAGAAAAGCTTCTTACAGAAGACGTTACAGGTCTGTGAGAGCCAGAGATTTTCCATGTTTGAGGTGACCAAATACTTGTTTTCCACCCTGATTTACGAATAAATTCTTTACAAATCCTACCATGTGAATTCATGGATTTTTTTTCACATTCTGTCTCTCACAGTTGACGTGTACCTCTGGTGCAAATTACTGACCTCTGTCATCATTTTAAGTGGGGGAACTTGCACAATCGGTGGCTGACTAAATACTTTTTTGCCCCACTGTACGTAATGAGCTCATCAGTCATGACAAAAGACCATGGTTGTTTCAATTTTTCATGTTGAGTTTGTCATTTATAAATGAGATGACTACGCAGTTTATGTATTAGCCTTAGGATTACATTCACTTAAACACAACTATCTAATGACACCAAATTCTTCCTTACCAAATACCAAATGGTTGCACTTAAAAACAGGCACAAGAAAAGGGAAGCCACATCTTTGTACAGATATTAGCAACAAGAAACAAAAACAAAATTACGTATGTATGTACACACAGATACATTCTCTGTCTTAAAATTAAAAGTTTGCATTTAAGTTTAGGCTATTTAGTATTATTAATAGTAGTAGTATTAGTGTAATGATTGTTGTTAGAATTATAATGAAGTAGTGTAATACTTATGTGCATCATACTTTTCCATTTTAGGGGGATAGGATCATATTTATAGTTTTAGAATAATGTATTTGGGTACCTGGTGGAGCAACTCAAAATCCAATGAATAAAATGATTAAAACTGATATTACCATAAAATAAAGTTATTGTTGTTGTGTCATTCATTTCTAATCTCCTTTAAATTTAAATAACTCTTTCCGAAATTGTGTGACCAAAGAAAATAAACAAGTAAATTACTCAGCATATAGAATATTAAACCATTAAAGAGGAGCTGGTCTATTCCTTTGTATATAACTGTTGTCTATTTAGAAAGGAAAAGTAGGAAGTAGCGTGCTCAAAAACATGCATAATGAGCAACAACCATTTATGTATACATATATACAGTACATGCCATTGTCATGTCTGTATGTCATGCGAAGGGGTTAAAAAAAAAAAAAAAAAGAACAGTGGATGCACTAAATTTGCATTCTGTTAAATTCCAGTTGTTGTACTAATAAATAACTAGGATAAAATGGTGTCCTGTTCCTTTCAAACTGTGACGGATGACAAAGTAAGCTTGCAGGTGCCTAAAACTGTGAGCAGAAGAAAACCCCTGCAACAGTTCCACTGTATTATTTTATTTTTTTGTCCTTAACAGCGGCACCGGTTGTTTTCTCAAGGACAATAAAAGAACTGGGAGTTTGTTTTTTGTTTTGTTTTTTGTTTTTTTAAACTTGCTTCATATACCTAGATGTGCTTAATTTAATTTTTATTTCCAACAATGACTCAGATACCTTAGCTGTATTATTCTATTGTTCAGTATTGTCCCATATTGTTAAAACATAATTTTAATTCATGTACATTCTTTGAAGTTTTACATAAATGAATCCTAGTTGATGCACAACACCAAGCAGTAAAACAGGGTTCAGAAACGTGACAAGAAAGTGTCTTGTGCTTTCGTACAATAAGTCTGGTCAGTCATGTCAGCTGGATCTGACAGATTGGACATTTTGTCTCTCAGAATGACAGTAAGTCTGACAGATAAGCAATTTACTGACACCATCCCCCCAGCTTGGAAATACACTGTAGAACTAAATTTCTATAGCATGCAAAACTTTATATGTGAAAGTAAATAAGTTCTGAATGGGATTATATCACCAACAGTGATGAGAGGGTCCTTGCGCCTCTGCACAGGTCTGGCCTGGACAAAAAGGTACATGCAAAAGAATTAATATATTTTATACAAACTGAAACATATAAATAATATATGCACACACACACACACACACATATATTTCACTTTGTTAGAGAATCGATAATGAAAGAGTTTTTCTTTCTAATCAGGTTGGTATAGTTTTTGTTAAGTTAGGAGATCTGAGTTGCACAGCAGTGAAGCATGAGACAATTAAAAGTTATACTTTAGCAAACTGACCTGCTGTGCTGACTCCTCCATAGCTAGTGCTAGCAACAGTTGTGTGCCAGGGTTTTTTAGTAGCTGTTGCTAGTACCACTGTTTACTGCTGCAGCAGCTCTAACAGTTAACATGTTGATTAATTTGACACATTTTGCTGAATCTACTTCTAGTTTAGTTTTTTCTCTTAGCTTTTCAGTTCTTTTACATTAAACTCTGCTGTACAAGTGAATAGGCACAGGGAGAGTAGTGGAGGGGCTGTTTGCATTAAGATCTGCTGTGGCAATCCAGGGTCAGTAATGAAGCTGCTGTCTGTGCTTTTAGGGCCGGTGCACAGCAGACCTTTAAGCTTATTCGTAGCCTGTATAATTGTATCACCATAGAAAAATTATATATATATATATTAGGGGTGCAACGATACACAAAATTCACGGTTCGGTTTGGTTCGATACTTTGGTGTCACGGTTCGATATTTTTTCGATACAAAAAAAATGTTCATGCCTTTTTAATTTGTCATTTATTAAATTTTCACGGCACATTCCGCACCACATCTCTGTGCGTTCATCATTTGTTTGAAGCCAGCTCACCTCCTGCAACTACTTTTCTGAGAATATGTGCTTCTTTTGTGGTTCGGACTCCTTCTGACATTTCTTTGGAGGTGGAGGAACACCAAAGTAATTGCTTAAAGGAGCTTGCTTCTTCGACATCTTTAAGAGTTCTAAACAAATGTCTGTCCTCCTCCTGAAAATCATATGTATGCAAACACGCGTTGCAACTTCTTATCTTGTTTATCTTTTTTATTTTGACAGCGAATGCACACCTGCGGACCACTTATGTGCAGCCCTGGTTATAGCTCGTCATATTGCAGCCACAGAAATTCTTTTGTCCATGAAACCATAAAGCTGCACTTTTTCTTTTTGCCTTATAGTCTGATTTGTCATAACTTTTCCGTTTTGTGGTAAGCTTTTCTTTGGCTGTCACTTCTTCACCCTGACCTAGGGCTGCTCAATTAATCGAATTTTAATCACGATTACGATCTGGGCTTTCAACGATCATTAAAAATGACTGAGCCGATTATTAGCCCCTCCCTAATTTATCCGCGACACCTTAAAGGCCGGTCCGTGAAAATATTGTCGGGCATAAACCGTCCGTGGCGCAAAAAAGGTTGGAGACCGCTGATTAAGAGGACCCGAGGGAAGCTCGGAAAGCTAAGCAGAAGTTATTTGGAGAGTGACTGCCGTTGGTTGAAAAGAGAGTTTAAAAAAAAAAAACTTCAGTGGTGTTGCACACTATTTTATATTATTTTTTTAAAGTCATTGTTAACCCTTTAAAGCCGGTCAGAGCAGCACGCTCCGTTTTGCGTAACTATTTTTAAATCACTGTAGAACCTGAACCGTGTAAGCTAGCGCAATAATTTGTTTTGCATATGAAACCGGAGGAGTTGTACTTACATCTGATGCCATCAGCTTGTCCTCGGTCATGGTTTCGTTCCACATATAGCTTTGCAAAAATTGCATAAAAAGCGCTTGCAGGAACAAAAACACAATATTCCAGAAACACGCTTTGCCGTTCCTATCAGCTGTTCGTAACACTTCCCACAGTGAAATGATGCACATGCTGTTTTCTTTGCAAATTTGCAAATTTGCATCATAGGATTGTTTTTTGTTTTTCCTGCAGTATATAAAAATTGCTGTATCTCCAAAATAAAACTATGAAGACACTCAAAATAAATTTCCTGTGGTGGGAAACTATTTTTTTGCAACTTTATTGTATTTAAAGTTTTGAGGGATAAACCTCTTAAATTTCTCCAAGTAGAAATATATGTAAACAAAACAAAAGCGATTTTCAATTTTTTTTTGTAGTTTATTGCACTTTTTTGCAATTTATGTAATTACTATGGACTTAATGCATACATATTATTAAAATATGGGCTATAACAGTTGTATTGATGTATAGCAACTTGAAATGCTCCCACAAATGGCACTACAGCATGTAAAAAAAATAATATAAGCTCTGGTGGACTTGGTTCTATAGTAGGTCTTAAAGGGTTAAATAAATATCGTCAAATAATCGTGATCTCAATTTCAGTGAAAATAATCGTGATTATCATTTTTGCCATAATCGAGCAGCCCTACCCTGACCTGTCTTATTTGGCTCAGCAGAACTAAAATATATATCCTGTTGCTTTTACACGCGCACTCACATAACGCTCAGCGATCAACCTCTCACATGTTTAAGCTTGCTGCGGGAGATTTCACTTGTCATGTTTGCATAGTAAGCTAACGATTGATAAGACGGTGTCAGACGAATTGGTGTGCAAATTATCATCACTCACCAATCAGTGCTGTCGCTCTCTATACACAGTTCGCGCAATTGCAAAGTGAAAGCAAAAAACAAGCGCAAACTCAAACGCGATTTCAATATGTCACATATTGACAGTGGCTCACCGATGCCAATGACATAATTACCCAGCTACATTTCCGAAAGAATGCAAAAGCATTGACATATATTTTTCCTTCCTACGAAAGCCCGACAGGCAGGGCAGAGATAGATTTTGGTAGCCCGACTGGGGCTAGCGATTTTGCGAGCCCTGTATCTGATTGAGGAATCACTCATCTTTGGAAAAGAGAGTTTATTACAGAGAAATGACTCTTTCCAAAATAAAAGCTATACTATACGCTTCTTCTGGGCTATATTCTCAGCAGCATATTAAACATGTCAGGTCCCCATAAGGAGAATCATGTGCTAACGGCTGTCTAAATGACTCGGGTAAAGTTTGTAGCATGCATGCTTGTTGTTATTGTCTGCTTCCACTTGTCTTTGCACTAGGATGATGTCGGCGTAAATGTGCAGTCATATTCGTTGTGTTCCCACTAGTGCTGTCAGCGTAAATCTCGTTGAAATGACGTTAACGCCACAACACGGCAAATCTCCGTTAACGAGCGCCCCGTGCATGGGGCTGGACGGCCAACACGTTAACAAGCTAACTGCGCTAACACACTAGCTCCCACCCATGTAATTGAGCATTGCGTGGCACATCCAACATACTGTTTTACTTTAGTCCATGACGCGCTTACCTTCAGGGTCATACGTCACATGAAAACCAAAATAATTCCAAACGCCAGATCTGAATGAGGGTCGGGGAGGTTCAATTTGCCATGTTGCAAGGAGAGCTTAACTTCTGTCTCGCTAGCTTGCACTCTGCTCTTCCTTCTGATGATGCTGTCTGTGTTGAGCGCTCAGCGGATCTGCGCTCGACAGTGCAGCCTAGGCGGAGTAGTCGAACGCAGATTCACTGAACACTCAACACAGACAGCATCGTCAGAAGGAAAGTTGATAAAATAAATTACAAATTTTGTATTGTTCGATACATATGCATACCGAACCGGAAGCACTGTATCGAACGGTTCAATATCAATATGAATATCGTTGCACCCCTTATATATATATATATATATATATATATATATATAACAGCTGGATAGCGTAGTGGTTAAACTACACGCCTTTGGAACAGAGGATCGCAAGTTCGATTCCTGCCTGGGGCGTCTGTATCCAGTAAGGGTCCTAAGGCTAGACCCCCTATGCTAAGCAAGCCTACCGCAGACATGAGCGAGACAGATAAATATGAAGGCATGCCGGCTCGGACGTCGCCCGGATCAACAAGGTCCGCGTCAGGTGTTGAGGAACCAGGGCACCCTGACGAAAAGTGGGCTACTGGAACAAGAAGGCATCGGTGGGCAAGGGACGAAAACAGGGCGTTGTTGGAATGCTACTACGCAAGTAACCCCGGCGGAAGGGGCTACATGAATAGGATGAGGGACCTATGGATTCTTCGATACCCAACATCCACAATGACGGCGAAACAACTAGTAGCTCAGTGTTCCAACATTCGAAAGAAGGGACTGCTCTCACAGCTAGAGATTGATGAGGTACAACACAAATGCTACGGCAAGGAGGAGTCAGGACGCCAGGTCAGGGGGGAGATATCATCACCCCCACCCGAGATTGGGTACATAGCCCCAAGTGCGATAGGAGAAGGATCGTTGAGTGCGAGAGGAACTGACCTGAAAAATAGGATCATGGCCAAGCTTGAAACCTGGATCCCCCGTAGCCGGTTACCAAGATTACGTGAAGTACCCTCAGAAGGTCTGCTAGATGATGTTAATGCAGCACTACGGGCAATACCTACAACCACGATTACCGACACTAACAAGCTGATCTACAATACGGCAGCAGTGATCAGTGAGATGCTTGGCTACAAGTTGAACAGCCACAAGGGGCAGTACCCTCCATGGAGAAGGAGGCTAGAGGGCAAGATCAAAGTAGCACGGAGGGAGGTTAGCCAACTAACAGAGTTGCAGAAAGGTGTGACAAATAAGGTGCCTAAGAAATACAGCAAGCTGTCCATACCTGAGGCCTTGGAAACTGCCAAGCAAAGACTCACAGCCTTGGCCAGCCGCTTGAGGAGGTACACCAGAGAGATAGAAGGCAGGAGAATAAACCAGCTGTTCTCCACAGAACCAGCAAAGGTGTACTCTCAGTGGCAAGGGAACAATAAGAGAACAGGCTGGAGACGGAGCAATACTGGAAGAGCATATGGGAGAAGGATGCAACCCATAACGGCAATGCTCAGTGGCTAGTGGATCTGAGGGCAGACCACAGCGACCTCCCTGAACAGGGTCCAGTAACCATCACAGTGGCAGATATCCAAGAAAGGGTCTCCAGTATGAAGAGTTGGACAGCACCAGGGCCCGACATGGTTCACGCCTACTGGCTGAAGAAGCTGACTGCACTCCACGAGCGTCTGGCAGCACAAATGAACCAGCTGCTAGTTAACGAGAGACACCCGGAATGGCTAACTGAAGGCCGGACGGTCCTGATCCCCAAGGACCCCAAGAAGGGACCGGTCCCCTCCAACTACCGACCAATAACCTGCCTCAGTACTACATGGAAGCTCCTGTCAGGCATCATATCGGCTAAGATGAACAGGCACATGGGTCAATACATGAGCGGGACACAGAAAGGAATTGGCAAGAATACCAGAGGTGCAAAACACCAGCTACTGGTAGACAGAACAATCAGCCGAGACTGCAAGACCAGACTGACCAACCTGTGCACTGCCTGGATTGATTACAAGAAGGCCTATGACTCAATGCCCCACAGCTGGATACTGGAATGCCTAGAATTGTACAAGATCAATGGGACCCTAAGAGCCTTCATCAGGAACTCAATGGGGATGTGGCGTACAACACTAGAGGCCAACTCCAAGCCCATAGCACAAGTTACCATCAAGTGCGGGATCTACCAAGGAGATGCTCTGTCCCCACTGCTGTTCTGCATAGGCCTGAACCCCCTCAGTGAGATCATTAACAAGACTGGCTACGGATACCGACTACGGAACGGAGCAGTTGTCAGCCACCTCCTGTACATGGATGACATCAAGCTGTATGCCAAGAGTGAACGAGACATCGATTCACTGATCCACACTACCAGGCTATACAGCAATGACATTGGAATGTCGTTCGGACTGGAGAAGTGTAGTCGGATGGTAACAAAGAGAGGGAAGGTAGTCAGAACTGAGGGGATTGAACTACCAGAAGGCAACATTGCAGACATAGAGGACAGTTACAAGTACCTGGGGATCCCGCAGGCAAATGGGAACCATGAAGAGGCCGCTAGAAAGGCTGCAACCACCAAGTACCTGCAGAGGGTCAGGCAAGTCCTGAGGAGTCAGCTGAATGGTAAGAACAAGATCCGGGCCATCAACACATACGCCCTGCCCGTGATCAGGTACCCTGCTGGGGTAATAGGCTGGCCAAAGGAGGAGATAGAAGCCACTGACATAAAGACAAGAAAGCTCCTGACCATGCATGGAGGGTTTCACCCCAAGTCCAGCACCCTGAGGCTGTACGCTAAGCAAAATGGTGGTGGCTAACCAACCGGACATAGTGGTGGTAGACAAACAGAAGAAGATGGCCGTAGTGATCGATGTAGCGGTTCCGAATGACAGCAATATCAGGAAGAAGGAACACGAGAAGCTGGAGAAATACCAAGGGCTCAGAGAAGAGCTCGAGAGGATGTGGAGGGTGAAGGTAACGGTGGTCCCCGTGGTAATCGGAGCACTAGGTGCGGTGACTCCCAAGCTAGGCGAGTGGCTCCAGCAGATCCCGGGAATAACATCGGAGATCTCTGTCCAGAAGAGCGCAGTCCTGGGAACAGCTAAGATACTGCGCAGGACCCTCAAGCTCCCAGGCCTCTGGTAGAGGACCCGAGCTTGAAGGATAAACCGCCCGCAGGGGCGTGCTGGGTGTTTTTTATAAATATAAAAACACCCAGCACGCCCCTGCGGGCTTGTTCTTGTGCTGCCATGATTAGTGCCTCTGTGCTGTCTTTCAGTCCAGCTTTGTCCAGCCACTGGTAGGATTTCTGGATATCAGGGGTTAAGTTCATTTAACATTCAAAGTAACCTAAGAATGGGGAAAGAGTACAGAAATATATACCTCAAATGAGAATTGGTTATCTTTCCAAATGCAGCAAGCTGATAAAGTTTGGGTGAATTAAAAAGTAACCAAATATATAAAACTGTCACGGTCTGGCTGGCAGACCGTGGGGATGTGGGGAAAGGAGGACCCAAAATGCAGACTCTGCGATGCAAACAGTGCTCTTTATTTACAGTGAAAAGGCTGTAAAAACAATAACTCCCCGTTGCTCCCTCGAACCCCGTGTGCGTGCTTCCCTCCGATATCTGTGCTCGTGCTCCCCGCTGTTGTGTTTCCGCACCCCCGTGCGTGCTGCCTCTCCGGACCACTCCTCCTCCTGTAGGGAAACCAGAGACGCAGCCGTCAACACTAACCCTCGGCGGGCATATACGCACAGCACAGACCTACGCTAACACACACTGACTTGGTAAGATAACTCAATGATCCCGCGTCGGTGGGAGCTCCAAGACTCTCCTAAGTAGCTCCCCCGACGAGCCCTGATCAGCGGCAGGTGTGTGGCTTCGGGTGTGGCCAGTCCCTCCGCAGGGCCACACCCCTCAGGCCTGCAGGTGGCCGAGCTCCATCCTCCAGGCACACCCGCAGACATACACACCCATACCTCGCCTAAACATATGAGTGGGACACAGACTAGCACAGCACAGAGAAACACACATATGTACACGCACAGAGAAAGAGAAACGACACCAAAAATACATAATAATAATACACAGGTCCATGACTGCCCAGGGATCCTGGGTCGCCCAGTCCCAGGACCCTGACAAAAACATGTAAAAGAATAGTCAATATAATATGCTACCAATTTTTGTAGTGTCCTAAAAATAATGTCTCATTGAAATTCAGATACAAAACTGTTTTGTCAATAAAGTGTTTTAGTAGCTACTGACAGAACTGAAGCAGTGAAACAAGGCATTGACGGGAAGTTCATAAATAGCACAGCTGTGAGATGGGCCTGGTCCTGTGTCTCTCTGGAAACACTTCATGGTTTCACTTCTTGAATATAGAAAGCTTGAGACTCAACATCATTTTTCTTTTTGATTAAATGATGAATGATAAATGAGTAAATGTTAACACTTATAGAAATAATTGGTGCTTCTTTTTTGTCAGTTCAGTTTTTCTCAAACTGAACATTAAGGCAAAACTCACAAACATGGAAAGAGCAAACCTTCATTGTATCTTATTCTATGACTGGAAACACATATATACTAAAAATGTGTTATTACGTACTATCTGTATATTGAACTACAATCATTGTATCATAAAGAATCCTTTAAGAAAGAATAATTTTGCTTTTGTTGAAAGACAGTCATATGTTTTGACATTATTTTGTGAGAAAATTATGGAAAAAACACATCTATTTGAGTGTGTAGTGAGGTTCGGGGGTGCAAACTGAAGTATGGCAAAAGCAAGCTTGTCTGCTGTTCTGCTCATTTTATTTCTCGTTCTTGTTCTCGATCTGTGAAAAGATGCCACTTCCTTTTACTTGTATTACATTTCTGTTTTTTCGTGCAAGTATTTTTGCTTAACGTGTAAAATGTAAAGGGTGTTACATTCTAAAAATCCCAAAGAAGTCACTGCAAATGAAGCTATTTAACAGTGAATGCACTCTTACATCACCTGTGAGGACTAAACTTCAATATTATATGTTAAAAAGCAGATAGTCTGAAACAATTTCAACCATAATGTTTATATCTTTTTCATTTCTATAGTTCATGGGGAAAGTTAAAATGCATTACATTTTCATTCTATTGAATTCTAAATGTTTTACTAATAGTTAACTAAGAATAAATTCTAATGTCTTTCATCATATGTTTGGCCCTTCAGATAAAATGGGGACCTGTTCCTTTTAACTGTGACAAAGGAAACTTTGTGGCTAAACCTGTGAGTGGATCTGGGAGATGTTTTTGTTTGTTTTTAGTTTTTTACTCATTACAAGATGTGCCTGATATCTTTGATTGTGATTTTCAACAAAAATGCCTCAAATGTTGAAGCTTTAATTAATGCATTGTTTGTGCATTAAAGCAAAATGTTAATTCATGTGCATTCTTTAATGAAGTTAGGTAAATGAATGCACAAAATCAAGTAATAAAACAGGGTTTGTGCTTACTTTTGCCCTATAAGACTGCAGCCAGTAGTTGTGAAAAAGAAAAAAAGTGAGACAGTTCAGTTCAGTTTCATTTGTTCACAGTTCCACATTTTGGAGTCAAAGAAGTTAGAGATTCAACCATGTCTTTTGTTGTGATGGTGGCACTGCTGTTCTGTTCTGAGATACTCGGTAGGAAACTTTCTAATTAAATGTAAATATCATGTGTGATTTATGACTTGATCATTTAATACAGACTTGGAGTAGAACTGAGTATACATATGGTTAACCTATATGAATGTGCAATTTGATCAAAGTAGTATGGAAGAAGATATATTGTTTTTATAATTGTTTACTTCATTGTTTGAAGTCTAAAAGAAGATTTGTCAAGATACACGATGTTGACTAAAATCTGATTTAATAACTCAGGTTGTAAATCTAACATGAAAGTTCACTCAAGTACTGTAAGTGGGCCATAAACACTGACAAGATCTATTCAATAACTAGTCAGTACATTTACCAAATTTGTTATAAATGGAGTCTTAAATAAAGAAATTTAAAAGCAATGTGTTGTTTTCCTAAACTACATGACAATGAAGATGGAAGTTCTTAAAATACTGTTAAATTCTTTGTATGAATTCTGAAGTTAAGAAATTTTAGAAGATTCATTGACTATATACCTATTGTGTTTGATTTGTTTGGTACTGTCACATTTAATGTTTTAAAGGGTCACATCCTGTGTTTGGAGAGGAGGATAATATAACTCATGATGTTGTGGAATCTGACTTTGATATTAGTAACTGGACTGAATTAGACTTAATGGAAGTGAAAGACTTGCCTAGTGGAGTCCTTTGTCCTTATTATGATTACGAGTATGAAGAGGACATGGAAGAAGACATTCCCATGGAAGTGGATGAATTATTTTATTGTAGGTATGTTAACAATCAAAACCAGTGCTGGGCTGCTGCTATATTACTAAAATTTTGGATGTCGTATATCTGCCTCCAGATCCATTGTCTCCAGTTAACCTGATAGTGGACTCCATGTTCAACAGCTCATACTCCTGCAACCTTACTGTGACCTGCAGTACATATAACTTTGACATCAACAGCATTTTTAAATGTAATAACAAAACTTGCCATCAAGAGGGAGGAGAGCAAAGAGAGACCTGGTGGTGGGCCAACATTGCTCTTCATGTCTACATGTGAGATGGATCCATCATATGTAACTACAGCAATGAAGTAAACTGGACCAAGGATATGATAGAGATTGGACAGTTTTGTCCTCGAAATGTCGGTAAGTCAGATAAGCAGATTTTTTTTTTCTGATAACATTTTCCAGCCTGGAAATTCACTGTAAGCCTAAAAACATTTGGATAACATGCAAACATGCATTATGTTATTGTCTGCATGTGTGAAAAACAAACAAAAGAACTAGTAAGTAATTAATCAATATCATTATAACTGAATATTTAGTGAATGGTAACCTGTTTTTTTGGTACAGCTTTAGTACTTTCAACATATGTTGTTTTATTACAGGCTCTAAAATACATACATCAAAAATTACATTGTGAATCAAATGATCTCCACATCCAGTGAGAGGTATTACTGGTTTTATCCTTTCCTAATGTGCTGTAAAGGCAAAGTCTGGTTTTGCTCTGTGTTTCAGGTTCTGAGAGTTTCTCTGACGGTGTCTCCTTCTGTATGGTGAAGACAGCCGTGTTCTCTGTTGGTCTGATCATCATGGTCTTTGCTGTCATCACTGTTCACCTCATAGAGAAACTTCAGAAGCAAAACTAAAGAAAAAAAAGGGACGCACATCTACCCATGAAACTGTTCATGTACCTTTACAAGAACTTCACAGGGCATGTATTATTAGCTGTGAATGAAGTCCACCAAATGCTTAATTTATAAATAGAACTTGCTGATGTGTTTTTTAGGATTTAATCTGAGGAAAAAGTGTCTGGGAGGCTAAGCAGGTTTTTGACTTTTGAATGTTTGGTATATATCACTTTTGATTGCAGACATTTCTCCTGTTTGCTATTTATTCCTGCTGTCTACTATTTCTATTTTATTCCAGCACAGCCCCTTAATTTAGTTGTATGTGTACAATGACAATAAAGCGCTATTCTATTCTATTCTATTCTATTCTACATGTGTCTTTGATATCACCAGCAGAGGGCAGTGGATGACCTGTATTTTTGTGTTATTTTAATGTTTGTTAATCTTGTGGGACCATACAGGAAGGCCGGATCGGCTCTGTGTTTAAAAAATCTTAATCTCTGTTCCTATGGGTCTTACCTAGTAAGCAATGCAAAGACTCGCCCAGTTTCAACTGGCCCCTCTCTAGATTAGTGCATTTGTCATATGACTGGGTTTAGTTTAGTGGCCTAAACAGTAAGCCCTATAAGACCTAACCTATTAGAGCTATTTACAATAAAATGGATTAATACTCAGATTTCTACCTTTACTGTTTCTACGTTTACTGGAAGGGAATGTCCACATTTTTTGTCCACATTCCACACTTTCAAAAGGGGCAAATCACGAGCAACATTCAGAGAAATCTAAAAGGCTGGACACAGAACTAAAAGAAAGTAATTTGTTTTTGCTGAAATTAAAGTGAGCTAAAAATGGCATTCAAAAAGCTCAAAAAAATGAAATTTGTTTTGTTTAATAATTTTTCATGTACATATGCATTCAAAACCTTTTTTTTGGGAAAAGGTTGAACTTTATTATCAGACTTTATCAACATATTTAAATAAGTGTAAAAAGGGCAATGAAGTACATTCATGTGTTCACTTTGGCAATGAAAGAATGTGCGGTTTCAATAGGACAAACGTGACAGTGTTCCAGGTTTAACAATGTGCTGCTGTTGTTGGTGTAAAACATTTCATGTTGTACATTGGAGCTATGAAAGCCAGAGAGTTTACGTTGCCCTCCTTTATCATACTGACACTGTTGTTCTGCACCGAGACACCAGGTAAGAAATGTTACGTCTAAATAACCAGAAATAAGTTTAGGATTTTTTTAAAAAAAAATCCTAAACTGCTTTTAAAAATATCACTGTAAGTAAAAACTGTGATAATTGTGATATTAGTGTGGATGGGTTTGTGTCTAAAATTGTCTAAAAAGACAATATTAAACGTAAAAAATCAGATACCCTGAAACAATTTCAATCATCATGTTTATATTGTTGTCCTTTCTGTAGTTCATGGGGAAAGTTAAGACACTGACCAATAACAATAATACATTTTCATTTTTATTACCCATTAACAAATTCCGCCAAATGCCTAATTTGTGAATAAAAATGCTTTTTGCTGGTGTTAAAAATGTTGTTGAGGCTTTTATCTCAGGGAAAAAGTATTTGGGAGGCTAAGCAGGTTTTTGACTTTGGAATATGGACTTCTTTGATATCACCCACATAGGGTAGAGGGTGACTTTGGAGGCAGGCTACAAAGGCAGGAACAACCTCCTTCTAAACGTCAGTAAGACAAAGGAGCTGATAGTGGACTTCAGCACTAAGCAGGAGAGGAACTACCAGACCCCTGTCATCAACGAGTGCCCAGTGGAGAGAGTGGACAGCTTCAAATACCTCGGAGTTCACATCACGCAGGACCTGTCATGGTCCTGTCACATCAACACCGTGGTGAAAAAGGCCCGTCAGCGTCTCTACCACCTCAGACGCTTGAGAGACTTCCAACTGCCCTCCAAGGTGCTCAGGAACTTTTACTCGTGCACCATAGAGAGCATCCTGGCGGGAAACATCTTAACCTGGTTCGGGAACAGCACCATGCAGGACAGACGAGCTCTACAGAGGGTTGTGCGATCAGCTGAGCGCACCATCCGCTCCGAGCTCCCTGACCTGCACTCAATCTACAGCAGGCGGTGCTGGACCAAGGCCAGGAAGATCGTGAAGGACCTCAGCCATCCCAACAATAGACTGTTCTCTCTGTTGAGGTCAGGAAAGCGATTCCGCTCCCTGAAGACCAACACAGAGAGACTGAGGAGGAGCTTCTTCCCGCAGGCGATACGGTCTCTCAATCACACCACCACACAGTACTGACCCACACATATGGTTCTTACACACACACTGGACATTCTGGACATTGTTTTCACTTCATCACTTAAATCACTGCTGCTGTTATTGTGTATATATTTATTTATACTTCTTGGGTATTTTCTTCATACATTCTTATATAGTTCTATATTGTGTATTTTGTTGTACAGTTATTTTATTTTCAATTTAATTTATATATTTTATCTTATTCTTTCCCAGTGTGTTGTACAGTTATTTCATTTTTAACCTTAATTTATATTTTATTCCTTCCTAGTTAAATTTACCCTTTTTAATTTTTCATATTTATTTCCTATCTTATTCATAGCCTTTTCCTTTTTGTTTTCTTTAGGTCACGAGCAGTTGTCCAAGCATTTCACTACATATCGTACTATGTATGACTGTGTATGTGACAAATAAAATTTGAATTTTGAATTTGATTGCCGAGCAGAAAATATACAGATTAATAGTGTTTTTGTGCTATTTTAATGTTTGTCGGTTTTGTGGGACCAGTACCCCAATACAAGTAGTCTGGATGGGCCCTCTGCTTAAAAAGTCACTTATCCAGTAGACAATGCAAGGCTTAGATAGAGCCTGATGGGTGTTCTAACCACCGCTCTCTCCCAGCTGACTACTCCACTGACTCTGGTAAAAATTGAGCATTAGTAGCCATGGAGTCAAAGGCAGTGTGCTGTGAAACCATGGCTATGTCAGATCGACAACTGGCACAGCTCAAAGATAGTTCACTTGTGCACTGTTGGTCTGTGTCAAGTCTAGAGGAACAACGCAATCGTTAGAAGGGTATGAGGGGCTGACCCTGTTTTGCTGTCAGTGGTATAAAACACTTCCATGTTGTTGCGTTTCAGAGAAACCTCGAGACTCTAGAATGTTTTTCTTTGTGATTCTTGTGTTGCTGTCCTGCACTGAGGCTGAAGGTAGGAAAAAAATGTCTAGATATTAGCACACATATAGTAGAAGTATATTGCAACCGCTTCCTTAATTCAACAGGGACAGAACTAACAAAGATGGAAAGTGCAAATGTTTTCTTTTATAGTAGTGTTCACTACAAAAGATATCTGTTATTTTATTGCAGCGGATGAAAGACTTGATTAATGTCTCAAAGTACATCACAGTTTAATCGGAGCTGTGTCTTTGACAGGCGGAATAAGCTTTGACAAGTTAGTCCATCTAAAATAGTCACTTCCTCTTTCTCGCAGTGACTCGGTTTGTGTGCTAGAAGGTTTCCTGGTTCTGAGAGAAAATAAAACCAGCACAACCAAAGCTTTCAATACAGAACTTTAGAAGCATTGAACACTGCAGTTCCAGGATGATTTCAGACACAGATGAGGAGTAACTGCTGCCATCTTTTCATACTTTGACCATTCAACACCACATGAGAAAAACTGTAAAATCTTACCCTGCTATGAAAGCTATTAGAGCTGCCTAATAATTTATTGTAAAACAACTAATTGTCCAATAATTTCCAATGATAATAAAAAAACAATATAAATATAATAAATCAAACAACGTGTGAATACATGATTTTTATGTCTTTATAGGGTCTGAGAACATGTTTGTACTTAATAGAACTTACATGTGGACATAAAGAAACCTGTTGTAGTAGACAAAAATAAACTTAATTTACTACCACTAACAATGTTGGTAACTATTATTATAAAGATGCAATCATGTTTGACACATGTGAAGGACAGTCTGAGTTATTTAGACAAAATTAGTCTTTGCTTTTAACCTAAAAAAAAAAGATTAACAGGAAATACTGTGTAATGTTCAAGCAGACAGTTAGGGTCTGAAATACTAAGAGTAAGGATTTCAAATGTTTTATAACTTTATCTCAGTCTTCATTTCATTTTTCATTGTTGACTCCTTCATGGCCGATTTGTGGTTTGGTTCTTTGACGTGGTCTGGGAGCAGACCCATTCTGTAAGGTTTGGGGTTGTAGCTTCCCTATTTCTGTCATGGAGGGAAGCAGAGATAGTTTAATGAATTTGGGCAACTCTAGATATTAGAGGTGCACCATCCAAAGTTGTGTGGAAGTCATAACTTCTAATAGGAACTGATTTTCACGAGAAGGTTTATCTGTGAAGTCCACATTTTATTGTTGGAAATTATCTCAACAAACAGTAACTGAAGGACGATGTGGGGCAAGTTACACACAAATCTATATTAAGTTTAGAGATGTCTGATTGGTGTAAGGGTTTTTATTACAGCTGAATAACAATTAAAGATATTTGCACTAATAAATGTGTTTATTTATCAACATATAAACAGATTATATAAAAATGTTGACAAAACAATAATAAAAATACTAAAAAAAAATACTGTATTTAATTTGAGAGACTTCCAGTTGCATGTTAATAAGATGATTCTGATATCAGGTTTGTTGTTTTTCTTTTCTTTTAGGGCTCCAACATGTGTTTCTCCTCCGTGGAAAGGACTTACACCTGGATATAAAGAAATCTGTTGTACTAGACAAAAAAACTGATTTGTTCTGGATATTTAATAAAATTAACAATGTAGCTAGATGTGGTTTTAATAATGATCCAGTTGTGTTTGACAAATATGAAGGAAGGGCTGAGCTCTTCAGGCAAAATTATGGGTTGTTATTAAAGAATGTGCAACACAGTGACAGTGGAGATTATACTGCATTCATGCTTAGCTATGAAGTCCAAAAGGTAGCTGAATACAAGGTCATAGTCCAAGGTAGGTTTCTGTTTTCATTATCTTTTTGAAATGGTGATACAACATAAATCTCTTTATGCCTGTTACTCTTCAGATCCAGTTTCTCCAGTTGACCTGACAGTGGACTCTGTGTCTGGCAGTTCAGACTCCTGTAACCTCATTGTGACCTGCAGCACAGTGGACTCTCAAATCAGCAGCATTTTCACATGTGATGCCCAAAACTGCTCTCTGGTAGACAAAGGAAGCTTTAAAGCCCAAACCTATTCTTCCAATCTCACTGTCAATTTGCAGCAAGACTTAATCGTCTGTAATCACAGCAACCAAGTGAGCGTGGAACAGACTAAGAAGGACATTAAACGTTATTGCAAGGAAAAACCAGGTAAGATTCAAAGACATCACATTCATTTGTACATTCTGCAAAATCATGTCTTGACCCTTTGTTGGGGCAGTTGTAACCAATCAGCTGTCCTATAATGAGCACATCCACTCAGAAGTTACCAGAAATTTTCAAGCTTGTGTCAATCTCAAAACCTGTGTTAAATACCTTTAGTAGTAGTTGACTGCTTGAAGAATAATTCTGGTTAACAATAGTTGGCATGAGAAGTATTCCATATGTATATCACCAAATTTGACAGTTATTATCTTTCTTTTGATGAGAAAATCTAAAATATTCTGAATACTAGAGTGTAAGGTCGATGGCAAAAACTTGCATTGTGGTGGCCCACCAGAGGGGTCACACCCAGGTGAGGGGTTTTGCTGGGTTTTGCGCGCAATGTGTTCAGTTCATGTTTGGTGGTCAATAAAGTTGGAGGAAAAGGCTAAGCCTCCTGTGTTGTCTGACCCTTCACTCCACAGCATTAGATTTTTAAGGATGACAACAAAAGCTGCCCATCACAATCTCTAATGCTTTTATTTGTGCCTATTTATTACATAAATAAGTCATTTGTAACTATAGCAACCAGGTCACAATTAAATTAGATCAATCTAAATTGGTTCTGTACATTACCACAATGAATTTAAATGAAACAACTCAGATGTAGTTGAAGTGCAGACTTTAAGCTTTAATTCAGCCGGTTGAACAAAAAGACTGTATAAAATGTGAGGAACGAAAATTCTTTAGCTCCTTACAATGAATTCATTTCAGGAGCTCAAGATTAATTGGAAAAGTTGAATAACTGAAAATAAATTGTTAATTTCTAATACTTTGCTGGAAATGACACCCTGAAGTCTTGAACTCATGGACATCATCAGATTTTGGGTTTTCTCCTTTTTTATGCTCTGCCAGGTCTTTACTACAGAGGCTTTCAGTTGCTGTTTGTTTGTGGGCCCGTCTTCTCTTTATTTCTGAGTTCATCAGTGCTTTCTTTCTTTCTCAGGATGTACGAAATTGTAGATTTTGCCACTCCTAATCTTAAAGCCGTTTCTCAAATGGGATTTTTCTGTTTTTGCAGCTTAAGGATGTTGTTTCACCTGCATGGAGAGCTCCTTTGACTGCATGTTGTCTGTTGACAGCAAAATGTTCCAAACACAAGCACCACACCTTAGATCAGCTCCAGGCCTTTTATCTGCTTAATTGATAAAAACATACAAAGGAATTGCTCACACCTGCCCATGAAATGACCTTCGAGTCAATTGTCCAATTACGTTTGGCCCCTTTAAAAAGACTGTGGGACACATTAAGTTCCATGTCCATTATATAACTGTAATTAGAATATGTTTCAATAAAGTGTCCAAATATATATGGACCTAACTGTATATAAACCTCAGTCCTCCCTCAATCCCTAAATCTAATTTAGTCAAATAATCACAATAGTCACTTGCTTTTTCCTCTGGAATGCTGAATACAGTTGGGATACATTCAGAAATAAATTAACTGTATTTCTGAAATGTAAAAGATTTCTTGAGTCAGATAAAAGAAACTGTACTTTGAATTTACTTAGTGTGTTTCATTATTTCTGCTCATGTCTGCAGGTATCTCCATCTGTGTGGTGAAGACAGTCGTGTTTTCTGTTGGTCTGATCATCATGGTGATTGCTGTGATCAGTGTCCACATTATGGAGAAGATTAAGAAGCAAAAATAAAGAAGAGGCTTTCCACTTACACATATAACTTATATGGTTTTAGAAAATGTTGAGGTTATAGATACCAGTGGTAGATAACTACACAGGTTAACACATTTTGGGGGTTTGCAAACATTAAAAATTCTCAAATATCACACAAGGAATCTGTATCACTTTGTAAATAAAATGCTTGTTGCTCATGTTAATAATATTACAGAAGATTTCATCTTGAAAACAAAACTTTTGGTGGTCTGACCCCTGAACTGAAGAAATTGTCAAATTAGATGATATAGGTTAAAAATTTCCATTTTACTTACTTTATAACTTAGCTTCCTAATGTGGCAACACAGGGGTAATTAAAACTGAGAGTTAGATAAAACTGTGAACAGTTTGGTTCATCTTTAGTTATATGGTTCTATCCAGCATATTCTATCTTGATATGCTGTCTTATCACAGGTTAATTTTTCAAAAATATTAGCAATGATTTATGCAAAGAAAGGGCTACGTACAACTCTTTATTTCTATTAATGTCTTACTTCATTCCTACCTGATTGACATGTTTAGGAATTATGAGTGATTGGCTCACTGTAGTGGTAAAAGTTGCTACCAATCAAATTATGATATGGTAAAGTTAAAACAAAACACAACTGACTGTTTTATATTATATCTAATATATATTATGTAATTATCCTTATAATTACAAAATGTTTTAAGTAAGATTTATGTTTTGTAATTTAAATCTGACATCACAAAAGTATTTTGGAGGTTGAATAATGTATTTTGTAACTGCAGTACACATAATACTAATTTTGAACAATTTTGTCCAGGTTCCTTGCCACCAGGGACTCCTTCAGGACCATCGTGTTCAGTTACAGAGTCGGGGTGTCCACGGTGAGCCAGATCATCCCCCAGGTAGCGACGGCCATCTGGGACTGTCTAGTGGACGACTTCATGGATGTGCCTTCACCTGGAGACTCAAAGAGAAAGTATATACAGTGGTCCCTCATTTATTGCAGCAGGGTTTCTCAGAATAACTAGCCCCTCGCCACACACTTTATACACTTTATTTTTTAATTTTTTTTTTTTAAACACACACATGAAGATTAGTCACAGTTCTCACAAGTTGATTCTCACAGTGCAAACCTTTGTAGATTTCAAAACGTAAAAGTATCATTATGCTGTTTTTTCTTCGTCTGCCTGCCACATTTGTGCGCCTTTTCCCCTCCAGGAGTCACTCCATAAGCCAATGAGATTATCACATGACATTTTTGAACAGGGATATTTCTTTTTAACTGTTTTCAATTTAACGTAATATTTAAGTGTTTCTTAGTTTTAGACTAGTTGGTTAGTCTATTTCAATGTTTTAAACCATATCCCAGGGTTTTTACTTCACCATTTATGGAGTTTTAAGAAGCAAATAAAAGACAGAGCTTAATTCTGTAAAGATTAGATGAAAAATACTCAAAGGATAAATTCAATTGGTTTATTATTTTATTACATAAGTTGAAAAAAGTAAAACAAGTAACTACAGAAACAACAAAAGAAAATTTAAACAATCAAATAAGTAAATGAAGGGGGGGGAGGAGAGAAAACCCCAACAATCCCCTCTGAGCAAGCACTAGGCGACAGTGGGGAGGAAAAACTGCCTTTTAACGGGCAGAAACCTCCAGCAGAACCAGGCTCAGGAGGGGGCAGTCAACTGCTGGGACTGGTTGGGGGGTGAGGGTGGAAAAAAAGAAAAAAGATTAAGAAGGTAGGGAATAGGTGTTAGGAGAGAAAGGGAGAGGGGGGACAGGAGAGGTGACAATTAAGATGGCTCACAGGTGGAGGAAGACGAGGCTAAATCATCTGAATAACCAGCAGAAGCCTCTTTTCTTCGTTTCCAGGTATTTTTCCATGAGCGCTTTTTTCTCCAGGATAAGGGTTCTCAACTGATCGTTTGTTTCTGCATTTTGCTTCTCGAGTTGCTTGCATCTTTGCTCCATTTCTTTTAATCCTGCTTGTTCTTTTCTAGGCTTTTCTTTCGGGTCTTTGTATGTTGCCTTCTCCATTCGATTTGCCTTGCGCATGTCTGTATTTCTCTCTTGTTTTTTGTTGTACATCTCTTCTTTCAGGTCAATTTTTCTCTTGAATTCTTCATGCATACGCAGCAGGTGTTCCCATTTTTTCTCTTGTTGTTGCTTTTGTGCCTCCATTTCAGTTATTTGGCTCCTCAAGTCAGTGACCCTCAACAACATCACATTCATGAGCTCTGAGTGTTTTTTCCTTATTCCATCGATCGTACACTGCATCTCTGAACATTGCTTTTCCAGTATTTCCTTTTCTCTTTCCAGTTCAGGTGTTTTGTCCTTCATTTCATTACAAAATTCTCGTAGTTCTAGATTCCTTTTCTCAAAGTCCTGGAGAATACGTTTTTCCTCTTCCTGTTGCTTTTTTTCTTCAAGAAGCTCTTTATTTTTGCACTCTGTTTCATCAAACCTGACTTTCAGATCTACGTACATTTCCCTCATGGCTTTGAGTTTGTGCTCCATTGGTGTTTCTTTTTCTCTTTCCAGTTCAGGTGTTTTGTCCTTCATTTCATTACAAAATTCTTGCAGTTTTAGATGCCTTCTCTCAAACTTCCGGAGAATACGTTTTTCTTCTTCCTGTTGCTTTTTTTCTTCAAGAAGCTCTTTATTTTTGCACTCTGTTTCATCAAACCTCACTGTCAGATCTACGTACATTTCCCTCATGGCTTTGAGTTTGTGCTGCATTTGTATTTCCTTTTCTCTTTCCAGTTCAGATTTTTTGTCCTTCATTTCATTACAAAGTTCTCGCAGTTCTAGATTCCTTCTCTCTAAGTCCTGGAGAATACGTTTTTCTTCTTCCTGTTGGCGGATTTTTTCAATTGTTTTCTCAGCTTCATTGAGTTTTCCTTGAAGCACCTGATTCTTTTGCTCCATGTTTTGGAGATCCCATTGTATCTCCTCAATAGTAGCTTTCTTTCCTTGAAGCTGGGCAGATGTTTCTTTTAATTCAGCACTCTGTCCCGACGAAAGAAAACGGGAGAAAAACTTCTTTCGTCCTTGACCAAACTTCATTCCCCAGCCCTCATTTATCATTTTTATATCAGGCTGGCGTTGCTGTTTTCCTTCCAGGTCTTTATTTCGTGCTTCCAATTGTCTGCACTTCTCCTCTAGTTGAAGCTTCTCTTCTTCAATTTGTTTAACTTTGTAATGGAGGTCAGAGTTTTCCTTCTGACTTTCCTGTAATGCCCTTTGGACTGATAAGACAGCATCCATGGTCATTTCTCCTGGAGAGATTGGCTGGCCAGACCACGAAGGAGAGGCAGCATTATCTTTTTTTCTTTGTCTGCGTTTTCGTGGACGCATATTGGAGCCTGTGCACAGTGACTCTGAAAAGGCTTAGAAATATTTCCAAATGTATCTGTTGTCGAACGTTTGAAGGCTGCGAACAAACTGCTTTAGAATTGCTGCTGTTCCCTATTTATGGACTTCAGAACTTCAAAAGTGATGATGTCACAAGCACATTAAAGATGTGCTTGTGACATCATCACTCCATAAGCCAATCAGATCAATCAGATTGTCACATGACAGAATGGGGATGTTTGTTTTTTTTGGGGTTTTTTTTTAGGTTTAATTAGAGAGTCATCAGTACTCAGCTGACAGGGCTGGTTGCTATAGTAACTCCTGTGAGTGGCAGGAGGGGATGGGACGCACACACACCACAGTTGGGGTCAGACACAGAGAAAGGCAAACAGGAACTAGAAAGTGCATTTTCTGAAGAAACTGCAGTGTGAATGCTTGAATCTGAATGTATGCACTGAAATGAATTAATTGCTGAATTTAAGTTAAAAATGTTGAACGAGATGAAAAATACAGAAATTTTCACCTGAAAACCAAAGTGCTGAAGTGCTAAAAGCTGACATTCACAGAGAGGAAGTTTGAAAATAGCTGAAAATGTTTTAAATGTAAATTAGAAAAACCTAAGAAATGAGCAAATAAAATTTAGTAAGAAAACATCTGAAAAAATATTAAAAGTTAATATTCTTTGAATCACTGAATGACTAAAATGTGATCCCTCCGCTTGGATCCACACAGTTTAAAAAATTTAAAAGTCTGAGCTTTGAAAGACACGGTGTTGGAAAGAGAACAACGATGGCGACGTTTTGAGGGTAAAATGATGGCTGTAACACTGTGGACACAGCAGCAGTTGAAAGAGAAGTGTTTAATATGAATCTTGGCAGAGTGAGAGAGAGAGCTCGTTAAGCAGGCAGGTGTGAGCCTGGTTGCTATAGTGACTGCACCCAGTGGCTCCATACACACGACACAGACATGCACCTCACTTTTGCTCCTTAAAATGAACAGAAAAGTCAGGCCGAAACAAATCGTTCCCAAATGAAAAGTAAAAGTCGTATTGACGAAATTCTTTCACCGTGAGCGACAGCAGCTTCTAGTCTACTGAATTCTCAGTTTTCATGCCTGTGGAGTTTATTATATGGACGTGGTGACAGTGGAAAGACACCATGCTCTTCTGATTTTCAAACCAACCTTCTGAGCGATTTTAACATTAGAGTCTATGGAAGAGTTGGAGGGAGGAGGCTGTGCATTGGTGACATTTATGAAAGAACCATAACACCTAGTACAATAGTAAACACATTGGATGAAAGAGGACAGCGATGGCTACGTTTTGAGGGTAAAATCATACCTGTAGAGCAAACGCTGCGGACACAGCAGCAGTTTTAAAAAAGATTTTAAGATTAATTTTTTTGCTCCTCTCACTCTAGCAGTTGAGCTGTCTCACTCTAGCCCCAACATTCCGTCCCATACACACCCATTATAAACTCTGAAACGGGTGAAAAAACATCATGAAACTTAAACTGGAACTGAAGAAAAAGTATAATAGATATTGAAAAGATAAATACAAGTTGAATAGTTGAATGTCTTGTCTTCGTTTTAAAGTTTGAATGGTGGCTCTATGACAATGTATGTGGAAGTAGATACAGTTTAAAGAGGAGGAAGTTGAATGAGAATTTGAAGGGTCTCCCCATTGAAATACATGGGAAATTTTTGTTGAAAAAAGTTGAATAATTTTAAAAATATAAATGTTAAAAATGAGAAAAGTAGAAGCAGTCATGTCCAAAAGAAGAGGAATCTAACGGTGTTTGAATGGTTTTTCTAAGTTGAACGGTTTTGAAGGAGTTAGATGCCAAAAAACAAATGCTTCCCAAGAGAAAACTGTGAGTGGCAGGAACTTCCAGACTACAACATATTAAATTTTCATGCCTGTAGAGTGTATTATACTGATGTGGTGACAGTGTAAAGACACCCTTCGATGTTAAATTTGAGCTGAAAATTGAGAGCAGTTTTAGAATGGTTATCTATGGGGGACAGAGAGGGAGGAGGCTGCGCTTTGATGGCATTTGTGAGAAAACCGTAAATCTGATCTCAATGAGGAAGCCACTGGATGAAAGTCTCTGTCAGAACATGGTATGAAATGTTTAGGTGTAAACTAGCGAGCTAACTTCCTGTTAACTTCTAACTCTGTTAAATTTAATAAATTCTGTTTTCATGGATGTTAAACTTAATTGTAACACCTGATAAATCAGCAACGCAGGTGATTTAATTAAAGATGAAAGAATTTAGACCGTTTTTAACTCTTAGTGTTCGTTTGCCTTTGGGACCTGATATGAACGGAGTTTTGGACCCAGATTACTCCGTGAAGCTCCTCACTACGGCAGCCGTAATGCTCTGACAATCCATCAAGCAGTGCGGATTACCAACGTTGTACTAAAACATTTTTTAACAGATTTCTGCACGCAGAAATCGGTTCGAGGTCAGTAAGCACAACCAGAATTCATACATACGGCACACTCTCGATTTTGGAGAAAATTAAAGGATTTTTTGTGTGGAAATACGTTATACAGAGGAAAAGAATATATATCGTGATATATATCGTTACTGCACATGCTTCAAATTATATCGCGATATGGATTTTAGGCCATATCGCCCAGCCCTACTCAAAAGGTCTCATCAAGTTCCGATTTAATTCGATTTACGCTATGTTATCAGTGTTTGCATTGATAGCATGGCTGTGGTGTCATATCAGTGTATGCTCTCGGTGTTTGCTGATATCAAACTGTGGTATGAGGACCACTGTGGGTTAATCTTTGTAGTGATACTCACTCCTTTTTTTTTTCTTTAGACCTAGTTTAATTCTGGTATAGTTGAATATTTGTATATAATCCCTGCAGCTGTCAGACTCTATAACAGGGGTCACCAGCCTTTCTTAAAACTGAGAGTTAGATAAAACTGTGAACAGTTTGGTTCATCTTTAGTTATATGGTTCTATCCAGCATATTCTATCTTGATATGCTGTCTTATCACAGGTTAATTTTTCAAAAATATTAGCAATGATTTATGCAAAGAAAGGGCTACGTACAACTCTTTATTTCTATTAATGTCTTACTTCATTCCTACCTGATTGACATGTTTAGGAATTATGAGTGATTGGCTCACTGTAGTGGTAAAAGTTGCTACCAATCAAATTATGATATGGTAAAGTTAAAACAAAACACAACTGACTGTTTTATATTATATCTAATATATATTATGTAATTATCCTTATAATTACAAAATGTTTTAAGTAAGATTTATGTTTTGTAATTTAAATCTGACATCACAAAAGTATTTTGGAGGTTGAATAATGTATTTTGTAACTGCAGTACACATAATACTAATTTTGAACAATTTTGTCCAGGTTCCTTGCCACCAGGGACTCCTTCAGGACCATCGTGTTCAGTTACAGAGTCGGGGTGTCCACGGTG
Source organism: Aulonocara stuartgranti (assembly GCF_965226115.1). Lineage (NCBI taxonomy): Eukaryota > Metazoa > Chordata > Actinopteri > Cichliformes > Cichlidae > Aulonocara > Aulonocara stuartgranti. The sequence goes on from NC_138954.1 coordinate 9,297,342, forward strand.
AGCCAGATCATCCCCCAGGTAGCGACGGCCATCTGGGACTGTCTAGTGGACGACTTCATGGATGTGCCTTCACCTGGAGACTCAAAGAGAAAGTATATACAGTGGTCCCTCATTTATTGCAGCAGGGTTTCTCAGAATAACTAGCCCCTCGCCACACACTTTATACACTTTATTTTTAAATTATTTTTTTTTTAAACACACACATGAAGATTAGTCACAGTTCTCACAAGTTGATTCTCACAGTGCAAACCTTTGTAGATTTCAAAACGTAAAAGTATCATTATGCTGTTTTTTCTTCGTCTGCCTGCCACATTTGTGCGCCTTTTCCCCTCCAGGAGTCACTCCATAAGCCAATGAGATTATCACATGACATTTTTGAACAGGGATATTTCTTTTTAACTGTTTTCAATTTAACGTAATATTTAAGTGTTTCTTAGTTTTAGACTAGTTGGTTAGTCTATTTCAATGTTTTAAACCATATCCCAGGGTTTTTACTTCACCATTTATGGAGTTTTAAGAAGCAAATAAAAGACAGAGCTTAATTCTGTAAAGATTAGATGAAAAATACTCAAAGGATAAATTCAATTGGTTTATTATTTTATTACATAAGTTGAAAAAAGTAAAACAAGTAACTACAGAAACAACAAAAGAAAATTTAAACAATCAAATAAGTAAATGAAGGGGGGGGGGGGGGGGGAGGAGGAGAGAAAACCCCAACAATCCCCTCTGAGCAAGCACTAGGCGACAGTGGGGAGGAAAAACTGCCTTTTAACGGGCAGAAACCTCCAGCAGAACCAGGCTCAGGAGGGGGCAGTCAACTGCTGGGACTGGTTGGGGGGTGAGGGTGAAAAAAAGAAAAAAGATTAAGAAGGTAGGGAATAGGTGTTAGGAGAGAAAGGGAGAGGGGGGACAGGAGAGGTGACAATTAAGATGGCTCACAGGTGGAGGAAGACGAGGCTAAATCATCTGAATAACCAGCAGAAGCCTCTTTTCTTCGTTTCCAGGTATTTTTCCATGAGCGCTTTTTTCTCCAGGATAAGGGTTCTCAACTGATCGTTTGTTTCTGCATTTTGCTTCTCGAGTTGCTTGCATCTTTGCTCCATTTCTTTTAATCCTGCTTGTTCTTTTCTAGGCTTTTCTTTCGGGTCTTTGTATGTTGCCTTCTCCATTCGATTTGCCTTGCGCATGTCTGTATTTCTCTCTTGTTTTTTGTTGTACATCTCTTCTTTCAGGTCAATTTTTCTCTTGAATTCTTCATGCATACGCAGCAGGTGTTCCCATTTTTTCTCTTGTTGTTGCTTTTGTGCCTCCATGTCAGTTATTTGGCTCCTCAAGTCAGTGACCCTCAACAACATCACATTCATGAGCTCTGAGTGTTTTTTCCTTATTCCATCGATCGTACACTGCATCTCTGAACATTGCTTTTCCAGTATTTCCTTTTCTCTTTCCAGTTCAGGTGTTTTGTCCTTCATTTCATTACAAAATTCTCGTAGTTCTAGATTCCTTTTCTCAAAGTCCTGGAGAATACGTTTTTCCTCTTCCTGTTGCTTTTTTTCTTCAAGAAGCTCTTTATTTTTGCACTCTGTTTCATCAAACCTGACTTTCAGATCTACGTACATTTCCCTCATGGCTTTGAGTTTGTGCTCCATTGGTGTTTCTTTTTCTCTTTCCAGTTCAGGTGTTTTGTCCTTCATTTCATTACAAAATTCTTGCAGTTTTAGATGCCTTCTCTCAAACTTCCGGAGAATACGTTTTTCTTCTTCCTGTTGCTTTTTTTCTTCAAGAAGCTCTTTATTTTTGCACTCTGTTTCATCAAACCTCACTGTCAGATCTACGTACATTTCCCTCATGGCTTTGAGTTTGTGCTGCATTTGTATTTCCTTTTCTCTTTCCAGTTCAGATTTTTTGTCCTTCATTTCATTACAAAGTTCTCGCAGTTCTAGATTCCTTCTCTCTAAGTCCTGGAGAATATGTTTTTCTTCTTCCTGTTGGCGGATTTTTTCAATTGTTTTCTCAGCTTCATTGAGTTTTCCTTGAAGCACCTGATTCTTTTGCTCCATGTTTTGGAGATCCCATTGTATCTCCTCAATAGTAGCTTTCTTTCCTTGAAGCTGGGCAGATGTTTCTTTTAATTCAGCACTCTGTCCCGACGAAAGAAAACGGGAGAAAAACTTCTTTCGTCCTTGACCAAACTTCATTCCCCAGCCCTCATTTATCATTTTTATATCAGGCTGGCGTTGCTGTTTTCCTTCCAGGTCTTTATTTCGTGCTTCCAATTGTCTGCACTTCTCCTCTAGTTGAAGCTTCTCTTCTTCAATTTGTTTAACTTTGTAATGGAGGTCAGAGTTTTCCTTCTGACTTTCCTGTAATGCCCTTTGGACTGATAAGACAGCATCCATGGTCATTTCTCCTGGAGAGATTGGCTGGCCAGACCACGAAGGAGAGGCAGCATTATCTTTTTTTCTTTGTCTGCGTTTTCGTGGACGCATATTGGAGCCTGTGCACAGTGACTCTGAAAAGGCTTAGAAATATTTCCAAATGTATCTGTTGTCGAACGTTTGAAGGCTGCGAACAAACTGCTTTAGAATTGCTGCTGTTCCCTATTTATGGACTTCAGAACTTCAAAAGTGATGATGTCACAAGCACATTAAAGATGTGCTTGTGACATCATCACTCCGTAAGCCAATCAGATCAATCAGATTGTCACATGACAGAATGGGGATGTTTGTTTTTTTTGGGGGGTTTTTTTAGGTTTAATTAGAGAGTCATCAGTACTCAGCTGACAGGGCTGGTTGCTATAGTAACTCCTGTGAGTGGCAGGAGGGGATGGGACGCACACACACCACAGTTGGGGTCAGACACAGAGAAAGGCAAACAGGAACTAGAAAGTGCATTTTCTGAAGAAACTGCAGTGTGAATGCTTGAATCTGAATGTATGCACTGAAATGAATTAATTGCTGAATTTAAGTTAAAAATGTTGAACGAGATGAAAAATACAGAAATTTTCACCTGAAAACCAAAGTGCTGAAGTGCTAAAAGCTGACATTCACAGAGAGGAAGTTTGAAAATAGCTGAAAATGTTTTAAATGTAAATTAGAAAAACCTAAGAAATGAGCAAATAAAATTTAGTAAGAAAACATCTGAAAAAATATTAAAAGTTAATATTCTTTGAATCACTGAATGACTAAAATGTGATCCCTCCGCTTGGATCCACACAGTTTAAAAAATTTAAAAGTCTGAGCTTTGAAAGACACGGTGTTGGAAAGAGAACAACGATGGCGACGTTTTGAGGGTAAAATGATGGCTGTAACACTGTGGACACAGCAGCAGTTGAAAGAGAAGTGTTTAAGATGAATCTTGGCAGAGTGAGAGAGAGAGCTCGTTAAGCAGGCAGGTGTGAGCCTGGTTGCTATAGTGACTGCACCCAGTGGCTCCATACACATGACACAGACATGCACCTCACTTTTGCTCCTTAAAATGAACAGAAAAGTCAGGCCGAAACAAATCGTTCCCAAATGAAAAGTAAAAGTCGTATTGACGAAATTCTTTCACCGTGAGCGACAGCAGCTTCTAGTCTACTGAATTCTCAGTTTTCATGCCTGTGGAGTTTATTATATGGACGTGGTGACAGTGGAAAGACACCATGCTCTTCTGATTTTCAAACCAACCTTCTGAGCGATTTTAACATTAGAGTCTATGGAAGAGTTGGAGGGAGGAGGCTGTGCATTGGTGACATTTATGAAAGAACCATAACACCTAGTACAATAGTAAACACATTGGATGAAAGAGGACAGCGATGGCTACGTTTTGAGGGTAAAATCATACCTGTAGAGCAAACGCTGCGGACACAGCAGCAGTTTTAAAAAAGATTTTAAGATTAATTTTTTTGCTCCTCTCACTCTAGCAGTTGAGCTGTCTCACTCTAGCCCCAACATTCCGTCCCATACACACCCATTATAAACTCTGAAACGGGTGAAAAAACATCATGAAACTTAAACTGGAACTGAAGAAAAAGTATAATAGATATTGAAAAGATAAATACAAGTTGAATAGTTGAATGTCTTGTCTTCGTTTTAAAGTTTGAATGGTGGCTCTATGACAATGTATGTGGAAGTAGATACAGTTTAAAGAGGAGGAAGTTGAATGAGAATTTGAAGGGTCTCCCCATTGAAATACATGGGAAATTTTTGTTGAAAAAAGTTGAATAATTTTAAAAATATAAATGTTAAAAATGAGAAAAGTAGAAGCAGTCATGTCCAAAAGAAGAGGAATCTAACGGTGTTTGAATGGTTTTTCTAAGTTGAACGGTTTTGAAGGAGTTAGATGCCAAAAAACAAATGCTTCCCAAGAGAAAACTGTGAGTGGCAGGAACTTCCAGACTACAACATATTAAATTTTCATGCCTGTAGAGTGTATTATACTGATGTGGTGACAGTGTAAAGACACCCTTCGATGTTAAATTTGAGCTGAAAATTGAGAGCAGTTTTAGAATGGTTATCTATGGGGGACAGAGAGGGAGGAGGCTGCGCTTTGATGGCATTTGTGAGAAAACCGTAAATCTGATCTCAATGAGGAAGCCACTGGATGAAAGTCTCTGTCAGAACATGGTATGAAATGTTTAGGTGTAAACTAGCGAGCTAACTTCCTGTTAACTTCTAACTCTGTTAAATTTAATAAATTCTGTTTTCATGGATGTTAAACTTAATTGTAACACCTGATAAATCAGCAACGCAGGTGATTTAATTAAAGATGAAAGAATTTAGACCGTTTTTAACTCTTAGTGTTCGTTTGCCTTTGGGACCTGATATGAACGGAGTTTTGGACCCAGATTACTCCGTGAAGCTCCTCACTACGGCAGCCGTAATGCTCTGACAATCCATCAAGCAGTGCGGATTACCAACGTTGTACTAAAACATTTTTTAACAGATTTCTGCACGCAGAAATCGGTTCGAGGTCAGTAAGCACAACCAGAATTCATACATACGGCACACTCTCGATTTTGGAGAAAATTAAAGGATTTTTTGTGTGGAAATACGTTATACAGAGGAAAAGAATATATATCGTGATATATATCGTTACTGCACATGCTTCAAATTATATCGCGATATGGATTTTAGGCCATATCGCCCAGCCCTACTCAAAAGGTCTCATCAAGTTCCGATTTAATTCGATTTACGCTATGTTATCAGTGTTTGCATTGATAGCATGGCTGTGGTGTCATATCAGTGTATGCTCTCGGTGTTTGCTGATATCAAACTGTGGTATGAGGACCACTGTGGGTTAATCTTTGTAGTGATACTCACTCCTTTTTTTTTTCTTTAGACCTAGTTTAATTCTGGTATAGTTGAATATTTGTATATAATCCCTGCAGCTGTCAGACTCTATAACAGGGGTCACCAGCCTTTCTTAAAACTGAGAGTTAGATAAAACTGTGAACAGTTTGGTTCATCTTTAGTTATATGGTTCTATCCAGCATATTCTATCTTGATATGCTGTCTTATCACAGGTTAATTTTTCAAAAATATTAGCAATGATTTATGCAAAGAAAGGGCTACGTACAACTCTTTATTTCTATTAATGTCTTACTTCATTCCTACCTGATTGACATGTTTAGGAATTATGAGTGATTGGCTCACTGTAGTGGTAAAAGTTGCTACCAATCAAATTATGATATGGTAAAGTTAAAACAAAACACAACTGACTGTTTTATATTATATCTAATATATATTATGTAATTATCCTTATAATTACAAAATGTTTTAAGTAAGATTTATGTTTTGTAATTTAAATCTGACATCACAAAAGTATTTTGGAGGTTGAATAATGTATTTTGTAACTGCAGTACACATAATACTAATTTTGAACAATTTTGTCCAGGTTCCTTGCCACCAGGGACTCCTTCAGGACCATCGTGTTCAGTTACAGAGTCGGGGTGTCCACGGTGAGCCAGATCATCCCCCAGGTAGCGACGGCCATCTGGGACTGTCTAGTGGACGACTTCATGGCTGTGCCTTCACCTGGAGACTCAAAGAGAAAGTATATACAGTGGTCCCTCATTTATTGCAGCAGGGTTTCTCAGAATAACTAGCCCCTCGCCACACACTTTATACACTTTATTTTTTAATTTTTTTTTTTAAACACACACATGAAGATTAGTCACAGTTCTCACAAGTTGATTCTCACAGTGCAAACCTTTGTAGATTTCAAAACGTAAAAGTATCATTATGCTGTTTTTTCTTCGTCTGCCTGCCACATTTGTGCGCCTTTTCCCCTCCAGGAGTCACTCCATAAACCAATGAGATTATCACATGACATTTTTGAACAGGGATATTTCTTTTTAACTGTTTTCAATTTAACATAATATTTAAGTGTTTCTTAGTTTTAGACTAGTTGGTTAGTCTATTTCAATGTTTTAAACCATATCCCAGGGTTTTTACTTCACCATTTATGGAGTTTTAAGAAGCAAATAAAAGACAGAGCTTAATTCTGTAAAGATTAGATGAAAAATACTCAAAGGATAAATTCAATTGGTTTATTATTTTATTACATAAGTTGAAAAAAGTAAAACAAGTAACTACAGAAACAACAAAAGAAAATTTAAACAATCAAATAAGTAAATGAAGGGGGGGGAGGAGGAGAGAAAACCCCAACAATCCCCTCTGAGCAAGCACTAGGCGACAGTGGGGAGGAAAAACTGCCTTTTAACGGGCAGAAACCTCCAGCAGAACCAGGCTCAGGAGGGGGCAGTCAACTGCTGGGACTGGTTGGGGGGTGAGGGTGGAAAAAAAGAAAAAAGATTAAGAAGGTAGGGAATAGGTGTTAGGAGAGAAAGGGAGAGGGGGGACAGGAGAGGTGACAATTAAGATGGCTCACAGGTGGAGGAAGACGAGGCTAAATCATCTGAATAACCAGCAGAAGCCTCTTTTCTTCGTTTCCAGGTATTTTTCCATGAGCGCTTTTTTCTCCAGGATAAGGGTTCTCAACTGATCGTTTGTTTCTGCATTTTGCTTCTCGAGTTGCTTGCATCTTTGCTCCATTTCTTTTAATCCTGCTTGTTCTTTTCTAGGCTTTTCTTTCGGGTCTTTGTATGTTGCCTTCTCCATTCGATTTGCCTTGCGCATGTCTGTATTTCTCTCTTGTTTTTTGTTGTACATCTCTTCTTTCAGGTCAATTTTTCTCTTGAATTCTTCATGCATACGCAGCAGGTGTTCCCATTTTTTCTCTTGTTGTTGCTTTTGTGCCTCCATTTCAATTATTTGGCTCCTCAAGTCAGTGACCCTCAACAACATCACATTCATGAGCTCTGAGTGTTTTTTCCTTATTCCATCGATCGTACACTGCATCTCTGAACATTGCTTTTCCAGTATTTCCTTTTCTCTTTCCAGTTCAGGTGTTTTGTCCTTCATTTCATTACAAAATTCTCGTAGTTCTAGATTCCTTTTCTCAAAGTCCTGGAGAATACGTTTTTCCTCTTCCTGTTGCTTTTTTTCTTCAAGAAGCTCTTTATTTTTGCACTCTGTTTCATCAAACCTGACTTTCAGATCTACGTACATTTCCCTCATGGCTTTGAGTTTGTGCTCCATTGGTGTTTCTTTTTCTCTTTCCAGTTCAGGTGTTTTGTCCTTCATTTCATTACAAAATTCTTGCAGTTTTAGATGCCTTCTCTCAAACTTCCGGAGAATACGTTTTTCTTCTTCCTGTTGCTTTTTTTCTTCAAGAAGCTCTTTATTTTTGCACTCTGTTTCATCAAACCTCACTGTCAGATCTACGTACATTTCCCTCATGGCTTTGAGTTTGTGCTGCATTTGTATTTCCTTTTCTCTTTCCAGTTCAGATTTTTTGTCCTTCATTTCATTACAAAGTTCTCGCAGTTCTAGATTCCTTCTCTCTAAGTCCTGGAGAATACGTTTTTCTTCTTCCTGTTGGTGGATTTTTTCAATTGTTTTCTCAGCTTCATTGAGTTTTCCTTGAAGCACCTGATTCTTTTGCTCCATGTTTTGGAGATCCCATTGTATCTCCTCAATAGTAGCTTTCTTTCCTTGAAGCTGGGCAGATGTTTCTTTTAATTCAGCACTCTGTCCCGACGAAAGAAAACGGGAGAAAAACTTCTTTCGTCCTTGACCAAACTTCATTCCCCAGCCCTCATTTATCATTTTTATATCAGGCTGGCGTTGCTGTTTTCCTTCCAGGTCTTTATTTCGTGCTTCCAATTGTCTGCACTTCTCCTCTAGTTGAAGCTTCTCTTCTTCAATTTGTTTAACTTTGTAATGGAGGTCAGAGTTTTCCTTCTGACTTTCCTGTAATGCCCTTTGGACTGATAAGACAGCATCCATGGTCATTTCTCCTGGAGAGATTGGCTGGCCAGACCACGAAGGAGAGGCAGCATTATCTTTTTTTCTTTGTCTGCGTTTTCGTGGACGCATATTGGAGCCTGTGCACAGTGACTCTGAAAAGGCTTAGAAATATTTCCAAATGTATCTGTTGTCGAACGTTTGAAGGCTGCGAACAAACTGCTTTAGAATTGCTGCTGTTCCCTATTTATGGACTTCAGAACTTCAAAAGTGATGATGTCACAAGCACATTAAAGATGTGCTTGTGACATCATCACTCCGTAAGCCAATCAGATCAATCAGATTGTCACATGACAGAATGGGGATGTTTGTTTTTTTGGGGGGTTTTTTTTAGGTTTAATTAGAGAGTCATCAGTACTCAGCTGACAGGGCTGGTTGCTATAGTAACTCCTGTGAGTGGCAGGAGGGGATGGGACGCACACACACCACAGTTGGGGTCAGACACAGAGAAAGGCAAACAGGAACTAGAAAGTGCATTTTCTGAAGAAACTGCAGTGTGAATGCTTGAATCTGAATGTATGCACTGAAATGAATTAATTGCTGAATTTAAGTTAAAAATGTTGAACGAGATGAAAAATACAGAAATTTTCACCTGAAAACCAAAGTGCTGAAGTGCTAAAAGCTGACATTCACAGAGAGGAAGTTTGAAAATAGCTGAAAATGTTTTAAATGTAAATTAGAAAAACCTAAGAAATGAGCAAATAAAATTTAGTAAGAAAACATCTGAAAAAATATTAAAAGTTAATATTCTTTGAATCACTGAATGACTAAAATGTGATCCCTCCGCTTGGATCCACACAGTTTAAAAAATTTAAAAGTCTGAGCTTTGAAAGACACGGTGTTGGAAAGAGAACAACGATGGCGACGTTTTGAGGGTAAAATGATGGCTGTAACACTGTGGACACAGCAGCAGTTGAAAGAGAAGTGTTTAAGATGAATCTTGGCAGAGTGGCAGAGAGAGCTCGTTAAGCAGGCAGGTGTGAGCCTGGTTGCTATAGTGACTGCACCCAGTGGCTCCATACACACGACACAGACATGCACCTCACTTTTGCTGCTTAAAATGAACAGAAAAGTCAGGCCGAAACAAATCGTTCCCAAATGAAAAGTAAAAGTCGTATTGACGAAATTCTTTCACCGTGAGCGACAGCAGCTTCTAGTCTACTGAATTCTCAGTTTTCATGCCTGTGGAGTTTATTATATGGACGTGGTGACAGTGGAAAGACACCATGCTCTTCTGATTTTCAAACCAACCTTCTGAGCGATTTTAACATTAGAGTCTATGGAAGAGTTGGAGGGAGGAGGCTGTGCATTGGTGACATTTATGAAAGAACCATAACACCTAGTACAATAGTAAACACATTGGATGAAAGAGGACAGCGATGGCTACGTTTTGAGGGTAAAATCATACCTGTAGAGCAAACGCTGCGGACACAGCAGCAGTTTTAAAAAAGATTTTAAGGTTAATTTTTTTGCTCCTCTCACTCTAGCAGTTGAGCTGTCTCACTCTAGCCCCAACATTCCGTCCCATACACACCCATTATAAACTCTGAAACGGGTGAAAAAACATCATGAAACTTAAACTGGAACTGAAGAAAAAGTATAATAGATATTGAAAAGATAAATACAAGTTGAATAGTTGAATGTCTTGTCTTCGTTTTAAAGTTTGAATGGTGGCTCTATGACAATGTATGTGGAAGTAGATACAGTTTAAAGAGGAGGAAGTTGAATGAGAATTTGAAGGGTCTCCCCATTGAAATACATGGGAAATTTTTGTTGAAAAAAGTTGAATAATTTTAAAAATATAAATGTTAAAAATGAGAAAAGTAGAAGCAGTCATGTCCAAAAGAAGAGGAATCTAACGGTGTTTGAATGGTTTTTCTAAGCTGAACGGTTTTGAAGGAGTTAGATGCCAAAAAACAAATGCTTCCCAAGAGAAAACTGTGAGTGGCAGGAACTTCCAGACTACAACATATTAAATTTTCATGCCTGTAGAGTGTATTATACTGATGTGGTGACAGTGTAAAGACACCCTTCGATGTTAAATTTGAGCTGAAAATTGAGAGCAGTTTTAGAATGGTTATCTATGGGGGACAGAGAGGGAGGAGGCTGCGCTTTGATGGCATTTGTGAGAAAACCGTAAATCTGATCTCAATGAGGAAGCCACTGGATGAAAGTCTCTGTCAGAACATGGTATGAAATGTTTAGGTGTAAACTAGCGAGCTAACTTCCTGTTAACTTCTAACTCTGTTAAATTTAATAAATTCTGTTTTCATGGATGTTAAACTTAATTGTAACACCTGATAAATCAGCAACGCAGGTGATTTAATTAAAGATGAAAGAATTTAGACCGTTTTTAACTCTTAGTGTTCGTTTGACTTTGGGACCTGATATGAACGGAGTTTTGGACCCAGATTACTCCGTGAAGCTCCTCACTACGGCAGCCGTAATGCTCTGACAATCCATCAAGCAGTGCGGATTACCAACGTTGTACTAAAACATTTTTTAACAGATTTCTGCACGCAGAAATCGGTTCGAGGTCAGTAAGCACAACCAGAATTCATACATACGGCACACTCTCGATTTTGGAGAAAATTAAAGGATTTTTTGTGTGGAAATACGTTATACAGAGGAAAAGAATATATATCGTGATATATATCGTTACTGCACATGCTTCAAATTATATCGCGATATGGATTTTAGGCCATATCGCCCAGCCCTACTCAAAAGGTCTCATCAAGTTCCGATTTAATTCGATTTACGCTATGTTATCAGTGTTTGCATTGATAGCATGGCTGTGGTGTCATATCAGTGTATGCTCTCGGTGTTTGCTGATATCAAACTGTGGTATGAGGACCACTGTGGGTTAATCTTTGTAGTGATACTCACTCCTTTTTTTTTTCTTTAGACCTAGTTTAATTCTGGTATAGTTGAATATTTGTATATAATCCCTGCAGCTGTCAGACTCTATAACAGGGGTCACCAGCCTTTCTTAAATAGTTTTAATGGTTTGCCCGTGACACTCACTATTCCCCCCCATCTTTTTGGGCAGCCAAAAGTTGTCAGTTTTCTCCAAGCATGACATCCCAGTGAATTTCAGACCCAGCAACACACTCAGACAGAAACTGGTTCACCCGAAAGACAAAACGCCAAAACACAAACTTAACAACGTGGTGTATGCTGTACAGTGCAGCGAGGAATGCTCAGACCTCTACATTGGAGAGACCAAACAGTCACTTCACAAGCGCATGGCACAACACAGAAGAGCCACTTCCGACTTCACCGAAAAGGTTCAGAAAATTACCCTGGATCCAGATGAAACCATGGTGTCCTTTGATGTAGTCTCTCTCTTCACTTGCATACCCACCACGGAGGCCGTGGAGACCGTCAGAAAACGATTACAAGAAGACAGCTCCTTGGAGGACAGGACCAACTTCACACCCGATCAGATCTGCACACTGTTAGACCTCTGCCTCACCACTACATATTTCAAGTACAACGAAGGCTTTTACAGACAAAAACATGGCTGTGCCATGGGCTCCCCCGTGTCACCTATTGTAGCCAACCTTTACATGGAGGAAGTGGAAAGGAAGGCTCTTGGCTCTTTCAAAGGAAGAGTACCCAGCCACTGGTACAGATATGTGGACGACACCTGGGTCAAAATCAAGACACAAGAAGTGGAATCCTTCACTGCGCACATTAACGCTGTAGATAAAAACATCAAGTTCACCAGGGAAGACACAAAGGACAACTGTTTGCCTTTCCTGGACTGCGCCGTGCACATTGAAGAGAACGGCAAACTCAACATCGAAATTTACCGGAAGCCCACACACACGGACCAGTACCTCCTCTTTGACTCCCATCACCCTCTGGAACACAAACTTGGAGTAATTAGGACCCTACACCACCGGGCAGAACATGTTCCCTCTCAACCTGAAGGAAAAAAGAAGGAACACACACATGTAAAGGAAGCACTCAAAACGTGCGGCTATCCTAAATGGGCGTTTTTAAAGTCAGCAAAGAGGCACAGAAAACAAGACCAGACACCAGCGAAGGAGGATAAGAAGGACAGACGCAACAACATTGTCATCCCCTATGTAGCCGGTGTATCAGAAAAACTCAGGAGAGTTTTCTCCAAGCATGACATCCCAGTGAATTTCAGACCCAGCAACACGCTCAGACAGAAACTGGTTCACCCGAAAGACAAAACGCCAAAACACAAACTTAACAATGTGGTGTATGCTGTACAGTGCAGCGAGGAATGCCCAGACCTCTACATTGGAGAGACCAAACAGTCACTTCACAAGCGCATGGCACAACACAGAAGAGCCACCTCCACAGGACAAGACTCAGCAGTCCATCTGCATCTTAAGGATAAAGGGCACTCTTTCGAGGATGCCAATGTTCACATTTTGGACAGAGAGGACAGATGGTTTGAAAGAGGAGTGAAAGAAGCCATCTATGTCCACTGTGAGCGACCATCTTTGAACAGAGGCGGGGGTTTACGACACCAACTCTCTGCCATCTATAATCCAGTTTTGAGATCCCTTCCCAGACGCCTTAACGCCCACTCACATCCTGGGCCATCTGACCTCAGGAATTCGCATGACAAGGTGGGGCCAGGTTTCACAATGAACACACCCGAAACTCTGGCTGATTGGGTCCCACACCCAATTTCACACCTTGGCTCAGGTGATTAGAGGATCATCAGGGGGTCCTTTTGTCCCTCTGTGGGGGATCACTCCCACTAGGTTTATATCTGGGACTCTCCACCATTTGACCTTAGAACTGAAGAAGCTTCTCGGATGAGAGGTGAAACGTCTTCAAGCAACTTAAAGAAGTCCAGACGCTTTTCTTTGCAAGCTCCTTTGACCAAAAGTTGTCAACATCACCACCTTGGAAATGTCACCCAAGGAAATGAGTAAAAGCATCAGTAAGGTGCACTAAGATGAGGTGTGATTCCACAACTCAAAGGTTTAAGCTTATTTTTAGGAAAGGGGAAAAAAACATTTTGAAAACTACACATCCAGCCACAAAGGAAGAGTTTAGAAGGTTAACCACTCCTCAAACAGGTACACACACACACACACACACACACACACACACACACACACACACACACACACACACACTAAAATTATTAAGGCCCCATTTAAGCCTGGATAGTGTCCAAATAAAAGCTGCATGCAGCTGAACCAAATAATATCACTGAACCAAACACAAAAACTGAAGCAACACAAAAAAAATCCCACTAAAAATTGGGGGTTGGATACAGGTGCCGATCATGTCTATACTGGGTCCATCAGTCCATGACCATTTCTGGACATCTATATGACGTCCAAACTAGGTCCACAATTTGAATATCCAGCCATGACAACATTTGGACTGGGTAATTTTTTATGGACGTCATGTGGGCGTCTATGACAGCTGCAGGAAATTTACATGATTAGTGAGTATAATATTTTTTTTTACAAATACCAACATTGTTTATGAATATCAATGTTGTTATCAGCATAATACATATGAATACAGATTATTTTAAAAACAATTCCTTTTTAGCCTGTTGAGTTATTCTCAAAATGATTCTCAGTATTTTTTTTCTAATTTTACATTTTCCTGTTTTTCTTTCACTGGTTTATTCATTTCAATGAATCAATTTATTTGTTTGTAAACAGCTTAAACCTGTCATTTGTTAAATTTTGTTAAAATAATAAAGACACTGAAACCCAGCATTTCTGCCCCAGCCTGCAGCTGCTCACTTTTGTTTTAGCTCAAGAGTCCGCACCATCTTGGAAATGCCTGCTGATCACTCTGCATTCCTTCACACATAGTTTTTACTACCTAGTCTCATTTAAGAAGGTGCTATGCTGTTCATGATCATTTTCCAGTAACTTCATTTGACTGTCTCAGCCGTGCATGATAAATGGAGATGCACACAAAACTGTAAATAAAGCTCCAGAAAAAATTAACTCAAGGCCTGTAGAAAACATGTTTTCAAACCTCTGGAAACTGGGATTACACAACCTATAGAAGCAGTATAAACACTAGTAGTAGATTGCGTTGTTAAGTAGTACTAATTTCACAACGCAACACAAACAGGAGACGCCACAAGAAAGAGGCTTCTATGTACACAAACAAGTTGGATTAGGCAGACAGATATCCACAGTTCCTATGCAATGGGCAGAACATATATACCACATTAGGGGGCCTGTACATGTCCAGCCTAACAGGCAGCGAGCAGCAAAAGATGTCAGGAAATGCGACCATCAGTGAACATAGAAAGACAGGTGACCGAGCCTCCTTATATACAGCAACAGTACATTGAAGTAAACCTGTTATCATATTGTAGAGTCTTTTTAAAGATATATTTATGTTATCTGCATATTGAACAGTCATTAAGATATTTAGAAGGTTACTCCATCAAACAAGGAAACATGTCAAAGTTGATCTTCATGGTATTTCCTGTTATCAGTGTCGACCTCATAGTGAGGTCGACCTCATACCAAGCAAAGAAAAACAGTTTGTTGTCAAACAATTTTTCAAGTAACTCACAATTTATGTAGAAAAAGATCAAGTTAAAATGGGCTGTTTTTTTTTCTTGTGTGTTGATTTGTTTTGACCACTTGCAGCACATTTGCTTTCTGTAACCTGAAAGCAGTTTGAATGTGTAACCACATCTGTTTTGACAACTGCCGACAAATGCTTTCAGCAAATGTTTCTGTAGCAAGACTGTGCAGCTGTGAAACTGTGGTCAGCTCAGAGCTAAACTATAACGCCTTCATTTTCCAACTTTATGTAGCATTTATGTAACACAACCACCAGAAAATGGGACATAGACATATGAGAATTATTGTGGCTAACACTGGAAATTTAGCGAGCTACATATGTAAGTTCAAGTGCTTAAATCCAAAAGTAACCAAAATACATTAACATTTTTAACATGACAGATTTTAAGTTGTGAAACATTGCTTTGAAAGGAAATTGGACTTGAAAAGTTTATGTGTTTACTTTTACACTGCTGTGAAAAGGGGCTGCCCGTGTAGGTCTGTCATAGGTATAAACCACTTCCCTGGTGTTGCATGTGTTTAGAAGGCTCAAGAGTCTGCAATGATTTTCTTTGTGATACTTGCACTGCTGTCCTGCACCGAGACAAGAGGTAAGAGAATAATAGCCAGTTAAGTGTAATTGAAAATACCAAGGTCAACTGCTTTATTTTCATCAAACAGATCAGAACAGGCCAAAGGTACAAAACGCTAGTTTTTGATATTACTTTTTATTCTTTATTCTTTAAATAGACACAATCTTAATATATGTGTTATTTTGTTAGAACAAAATGCAGCGCGTCTACTTGCATGAATTTCCACTGATGTTTGTGTTAGTTGTAAAGCAGGAAAACTAATGAAAATACTGCCCATCCTGTTTGATTACATATTAAAGTAGCACTTTAAAATAATGTCACATTAGTAACCATTAGTAAGGTGTTAGCAATTAGGTAATCATATATCATTACTAAGCCATTTATAAATACAGATATTATTATGACTGTGATTATAACTATGGTTATGATTGTTACTGGCAGTGATGTAGTAGCAGTCATAGCTGAGTATACATTGTCTGTATTTCTGTATCTATATTTGTATGGAATAATGATATACAATATAAAGGATGAATTAAGCACTTACTAATAACTTACTAGTACCTCACTAATGCTTAATGCAGTGGCATTATTATAAAGTGTTACAAAACACGTATAATAAACTAAAGTTTGCAGACGTTGGCAGCTATCAGCTATTTTGAAACAAAAAAAAGACACTTTTTATCCATAACAGCAAATGAACTATACAACAGAAATGCACATGCTATTTATGGTCTCCTCACAACAATGATAAGAAAAATAAACTGAGCCAATATGCCATGTTTGTTAATACAGGGGTAGGGGAGACCGGGGATAGTTGTAACATTTTTGACATTTTTGTCTGTAATTTGGAGCTCGTTTAAGGTAGTGGATTCAAAATGTAATCCAAAGTATTTACATGTCTCGGCTATTAAATAGTGCAGCTATTTTTTTTGCAGCACAATTACCCATTGCATGGTATGGCCTCAAACACAAAGAGTGAAATGTTACAATTAACCCCATAGTCTGGGTTAGTTGTAACATATCCTGGGGTAAAATGTAACACAATGAAATAAGGGTACTAACAAAATATTAACATGTAATCTTTGTTTATTCAACACATGAATGCACTTAGAGCCATTTATGTAGCTATGTGTGTGTGTGACAGAATGCAGAAATCTAGCTTTTGAACATATTCCAACCCCCCAAAAAAGACAAATTATGGAATTTTCTGCAACTGAATATTTCATTAATTTTCATTGGTCTTCCTTGAGTTTGGCCTCATTGGCTCAGTGGGCATTATAACCTACAACTCTTGCACCAATTTTGAACATAACAATGAAGCTGAAAAAATGTAGTTGTTCACCAGCATCGCAATTCCATTACTTTTTATCATGGCTTACCTTGGTGTGGTTTGCAAAGTGCTTCAGAAAGATCAGGAAATCTGTTTCTTGCACCCATCCTGATTTATTTCCACCAGTACTTCCTACTGGTCCATCTCTGACACAGTGGTCTGCATAATGTATGTGTGGGAACACAAACAGTGAAGTAATTGTGTTGCCAATGGCATTAACCGCATATACAAAAGCGACTAGTGAACCTCTCTCTGCTGATGTCGCTGCCCCAACTTGTTTAATATAAGTTAAAGTAAAAGTGTGGCAAGTTGTAACATCTGCATTATTGTTACAACTAACTCAGACTGTTGCTGTTACAACTGACCCAGACTCCTATAGCCATGAACTAGCTAACATTACAGCCAACGGCTAAAACATTAGCACTAAAGACCTACACAGAATATATCCCCATAGACATACAAATAACATAATTTAAGTTTGATGACTTTAACTGCAAAGCAGATAATGCTATTAAACATTGAAATAAAGTAGAAAAACTTACTTTTTGGCATACAAATTACTTTTTTTCATGTTAAATTGTCTGTGTTTGACAAAATGTGCTGATTTTTCACATGTGATAGCAGAACTGAGTTGGGCATGCACAGGATGAGTCACATCATTTGAAACTTAGCCCTGATTGGAGAAATTGGAAGCGTTACAACTGACCCACGTTACAACTATCCCCGGTCTCCCCTACACATGTTAATGTGATCTCTGGTCTCTCAGAGACACAGGTCTCCGAGTGTCCAGCATTCAGACAGCTACCCGAGGACACTCTTCGTGTGAGAGAAAATCTGCTCACACAGATATGTAGAGCCAAGTACTGTCAATAAGGCCTCTGCAATGTTCTGAAGACAGTTAAACTTGTCAGGTATGTCCAGCAGGTGAACATGCAAGCTCCATGAACACGCACAGCTGTGGATTCCAGCTGCTTCGATGTTGCATTAACTGGCATTAACTCAGCCAGTTAATGCGAGACAAATCTAGCTGCTCATTAAAGCTTTCTGGTTTGTTCAGAAAATAAAACATTGGTCCATACGCCTGAAAGTCCCAAAAACGCATTGTGTCTCGAGTCTACGGCTGTATCCATGTATTTCCGTGGTGCTGATGCTGTGCTGAGTGGAAAGCTCCTGAAGCTTTTGAAGTGTCGAAATGTGGAAAGCTAACTGTTAGAGTTTGTATTGTTGATTGTCATTTATGCTTAGAAATGTCTACTTATATATGCTTAGAGTTTTGTAATTAGTTGTAGATTGGTAGAGGTTTTGATCCTTAATAGTCTGCAAACTTTGTGTGTATTAGAGAGCACACTGAGGGCACGAGAGAGCTCGTACCTTGTCTTATTGTTTTATGGTAGGATTAACATAGCTATGTTTGTTTTAGTCTAAGTGCTTTTTGTTTAGATGAACTGCAGGACTTCCTCACGGTGTTATCTAGGGTGAGGGGGGGTCTACCCTCTTCCTGACTAAGGATGTTTGCCTTGGTGCTTTCATGTATATGACCCTTTGATCAGCACACACACACACACACACACACACACACACACACACACACACACACACACAGTATTCTTTGTTTACATGTAAACCTATGTGAGATGTTATATGTTAATGACCCTATGCATATTCATGTAACCACAATAAAAGGAGTGCTATGGGAAGCCTGGCTGAGAGTCTGATGGAGGTCAAGTGGTGGAACGACGCTTGGCTCTAGCCAGGTCTCCCTCATGCATGAGTAAACCAGAGAACTCTGCCTACTTGTGTCTTGCTTTGCAGTGTAATTATATTGTCTTCAACGTTCCAGCGGATGGGTTCAAGCTACAAACCTATCACTAACAACGTCACTCTCACCGGTAGGATAAGTTATTTTTAGCCAATTACAAGTTGAATCTGATAGTTGGGGTTGTTAGTTAAAATACCGTCATTAAGAAGAGGCCCAACCAGTTGATCTGATATCCTCGTGTTGGTGTTGTTCCCAGATCATCATACTAAATGTTGTTCCAGGATCAACATTGCAAGTGACCAATCAGAATGTTGTGACGTCATACTTTTGCGACTTCGGGAAAAACCGGCGTAAAACAAAAAACTGTACTTAAGCTGCGAGAAACCGCCTCTGTCCGCCGATCAACAGACCCTGACCCTAACCCTAACCGTAACCCTTTAATTAACAGTAAGCAGAATTGATATTGTCCTTGCAACATTGGAATTTCATAAATGCACGAATGGCTTGGCGCGCAAAAGAATAACGTCACAACATTCTGATTGGTCACTTGCAATGTTGAACCTGGAACAACATTTTCATGATGGTCTGGGAACAACACCAACACGAGGATATCAGATCATCTGGCACAACCAATGTGTCTATGCGAGCTAATTTGCAATGTGCACCGCTGGCGCAGCCATTTATTTTTTAATGCACCTTCTCAGATTAATTCACTGCGTGTGGTGCCCAGGGCTGGACTGGGACAAAAAAATCGGCCCGGGCATTTTGACTAGAGACCGGCCCACCAGGTATTATATATGGCTTTTCCTATAGGAAAAAGCCATATAACTGACTGTAAAAAGTCAGCACAACAAAAATAAACTCCACCTAAACTTGGTTTATATCTGACCCAGATAGACTGCAGGTAATAACTTCTTACCTGAAGTTCAGTTCACCTGACACTCGGACCGGCGGCCGCCTCGGGTCTCTCCTCCTGCCTCCCCTTTCCCTCATCCACCTGCCAGCCTCCACCACTTGCTAATGTTACTGAATCTGTGGAAGCTCCACCATAGCCAATCCACCACCTTTCATTGTTTATACCGTTACAAAAAAAAAAAAAAAAGAATTAAAAAAAAGCATGTGCCCGGTATGCCTGATGGCCAGTCCATCTATGGTTGTGCCATCAGTTAACCCTGAGCCCAGGGTTGCCGACCCCTGTTCTAGATATTTTAATAACAGAAGTACTTGGAGAAGAATTGTTCCAACATGTCTCCAAGCACAGTGTGGAAAATATGTTAAAGAAATCTTAAATAACAGTACAGGTCAGCTGAGAGTGAACTCTTTTTCTGACAGCTGAGGCTGTGACCCGCAGTATGGTGAACTGGAAGCAGTACTATTGGATCTTAGTTTAGCATTTGGCAATATTTTTATGTAAGCATGGGCACGTTTTTTTTTTTATTTGTTTGTTTATCAAAGACAAAGCAAATGGAAGATCGTGAAGGACCTCAGCCATCCCAACAACAGACTGTTCTCTCTGTTGAGGTCAGGAAAGCGATTCCGCTCCCTGAAGACCAACACAGAGAGACTGAGGAGGAGCTTCTTCCCGCAGGCGATACGGTCTCTCAATCACACCACCACACAGTACTGACCCACACATATAGTTCTTACACACACACTGGACTTTCTGGACTTTGGTTTTGCACAACACTGGTCACTATATTCTTCATTTCCGGTTAATACTTGTACAGCTGCTGTTATTGTGTATATATTTATTTATATTTAGATTTCTTCATACATTCTTATATAGTTCTATATTGTGTATTGTGTATTTTGTTGTACAGTTATTTTATTTTCAACTTTAATTTATATATTTTATCTTATTCTTCCCAGTTAAATTTACCCTTCATTCTAATTTGTGTTGTACAGTTATTTCATTTTTAACCTTAATTTATATTTTATTCCTTCCTAGTTAAATTTACCCTTTTTAATTTTTCATATTTATTTCCTATCTTATTCATAGCCTTTCCTTTTTTGTTTTCTTTAGGTCACGAGCAGTTGTCCAAGCATTTCACTACATATCGTACTGTGTATGACTGTGTACGTGACAAATAAAATTTGAATTTGATTTGAATTTGAATTTGGTATTAACTAAGTGATATTCCACCAAAGATGTCCAAAATGCTTTTAATTGGTTAGATGTTTCTGTCAAATTATAATTGATTCAATTCTGTAAATTTCTAGTTTGTTATAAAAACTGTTTGAATTAATAATTAACTTACTGTCTGTGAAGGTTCTTAGTCATCCAGGTCATGATAGTATAAGGAGCTCGGAAAGAAAAGTGTCCTGACTTCTTTAAGTTGCTTGAAGATGTTTCACGTCTCATCCGAGAAGTTTCTTAAGTTCACACGAGCCAAGGTGTGAAAACGGATGTAGGTCACAATCAGGCAAGGTTTCGGGTAAGCTCATTGTAAAACCTAGCCTCACCTATCATGCGATTTCCTGAGCTGAAATGACCCATGTACACTGTACAGCATACACTACATTGTTAAGTTTGTCTGAGGAATGCCCAGACCTCTCCACCATTTGACCCTAGAACTCAAGAAGATGAACTGATGTCCAGACACTTTTCTTTCCAAGCTCCTTAGACAATTAGCTTACTGCTAAAAAAAATAATTGCTGATCAATTCCCAACAAGCTGATTCTGTTTTTCTGCGTTTTGAGTGAAAGATGTTCAGAATTGACTTTCTGGGATGTTTTTAAAGGGTGATTGATTGATTGATTGATTGATTGATTGATTGATTGATTGATTGATTGATTTATCAAGACATTTTTTTTTCAATCAACTTGTGATCATAACAAAAACACATGCAACCAACAGAAACAATAAACATGGATGTACTTGATTATGATATTATTATAATTATTATTTGTCTTTATTTAGGGCCTGAACATGTGTTCGTGGAGCATGGAAAAGACTTACTTCTGGATATAAAAGGCTCTGTTGCACTCACCGAAGGGGCAGATTTTTTCTGGAGATTTAATATCATTCACATAGTAGCTAAAAGTAATTATCTTAATTCAGTAGTGTTTGGCACATATAAAGGCAGGGCTAAGATTTTTGTACAAAATAATTCTTTGCTGTTGAAGAATGTGCAACACAGTGACAGCGGAGATTATATTGCAATAGTAAGTGGGGAACAAAACCAGAGGGTAGCTGAATACAAGGTCATAGTCCAAGGTAGGTTTCTATTTTTATTATAACTGTTAAATACTCATGCAGCATAGACCAGCTGTAACTCTCTTTGTGCCTGTTGTTGCTCCTCAGATCCAGTTTCTCCAGTTAACCTGACAGTGGACTCTGTGGACAGCAGTTCAAATTCCTGTAACCTCACTGTGACCTGCAGCACAGTGGATTCTCACATCAGCAGCAGGTTTAGATGTGACACCCAAAACTGCTCTCATGTAGAAAATAGAAAAAAAGCCAAGCCCTGTTCTTCCACTCTCATTATTTATTTGCAGCAAGACTTCATCATCTGTAATCACAGCAACCAAGTGAGCTGGAAACACAAGACAGAAAAGATAACATCTGACTACAAGACACTTTCAGGTAAGAATAAAAGACAATCTCACAAAGGGTAGCTGAATACAAGGTCATAGTCCAAGGTGCATGTTGAGTATTATATAAGCACAGAACCACAACAAGCAGTGCAAAATTAATCATATGAAATCATTTGTCTGCTTCTATTTATCTGAAATAGAATTTAATAGCAAACTGATGTTAAAGACCTGGGTAGATAATGTTGATAATTAATTACTGTTCATTCATAAATTTCTTCCCATTAGTAGTGCTGCTTTTTCAAATGGAATATACCCATTCATTTTTGGGAGAAGTATTTGCATAATATTTTTATCATGCATTGTATTTGATGTAGTGTTTTGTTTTATGTTCTCCACCACAGATATACCACCAAATTTGTCAGTAGCTTCCTAGTGATAAAAAAAAGAAAGAAACTGAGAGACTAAACCCACATTAGCAGCACTTTTGAATGTGACACTGAAACTCAGACCTGCTGAGAATCAGCCAAGAAAGTCACAGCCTTTGGTGCTTGATTTCAATTTATAGGTTGGAATTAAACTTAAAGAGTGGGAGCAATTCTTTTTTTAAAATAAAAATTTAGTGTTTCCAATTAAATATGTTCACAAACTTAGAAAAATACAAATAAGTACATGTGGAACATTGGCTCATAAAAATAATAACATAAATCTTGAACCTTTTTGTTAGGCTTACAAGTAGTTTGTTGTTATGTTTGACATGACAAAAAGCAGAAAGTGTTAGGTTTTGTATTGTTGATTGTCATTTATGCTTAGAAATATTTAACCATATATGCTTAGAAGTATATAATCATTTGTAGATTGAAAGAATGTCTCATCCTAGGAGGTCTGTAACAACTCTGTGTAGCATGAAGAGGGGAGTGCGTTCACTCCTCCACAGAGTGTCCTGGCATAGATCACATACCCCCTAGGAGAGGTTTTATCTTTTCTTATTGATATATGGTATAGCAAACACACGTATATCTGTTTGAGTGTAAGAGCCTTTTGTTTAGATGGACCCGTTAGACTCCTGGCACCAGCGGGTCACATCTTGACCTCACACACACACACACACACACACACACACACACACACACACACACACACACACACACACACACGCAGTATTCTTTGTTCACATGTATACCTATGTAAGATGTTATATGTTAATGACCCTATGCATATTCATGTAACCACAATAAAAGGAGTGCTGTGGGGAACCTGGCTGAGAGTCTGACGGAGGTCAAGTGGTGGAACGACACTTGACTCCAGGCAGGTCTCCCTCATGCATGAGTAACATGAAGAACTTTGCCTACCCGTGTCTTGCTTTGCTGTGTAATTATATTGTCTTCAACGTTCCAGCGGATAGGTTCAAGCTACAAACCTATCAGAAAGAGTGAAAAATAATTGATTAAATATTGAAAACTTAAAACGTGGTATTGCATAAGGTTTTTCTTTGGAGCCTTTTATGCATGTACTTGCATGTATTTTGAATTAGAGTTCACTAAGTTACAAAGTAAAAAAAAATTGCTATTAAATCTATTTAAATTCAAATTTAGACCTTAGTAGTTTTCTTTTGACCATCTTGTGCTTAATGTCACATTCTGGATCTGAGTTTGTGGTGAAGTCATGGTTTTCTGTGTTGCAGGTTCAGAGACTCCCTCTGATGGCATCTCCATCTGTCTGCTGAAGGCAGTCCTGCTCTCCGTCAGTCTGATCATCATGGTGTTGGCTGTAATCAGTGTCTACCTCATAGCAAAGCATAAGAAGAAAAGATAAAAATGGACCAGACTACAAACGTACATAAATACTTCACAAGAAAATTTCACAGGGCATGTATTAATAATTTTTTAAAAATCTTTTCACTTTGGAAAAATAATGCTTTACTCAATGTTGATTTTTTTTTTTTGAGGATTTGTTCTTTAAAAAAAACATCAGCAAAAACTGTATTTATGGGTCCGATTTCGCCTAACTGTGTGTGTTTCCAGAACACGACCAGAAGAGGGCAGTGGGTTACTGTTGTGTAACGTGGAGTAAGGAGAGATTCATGTCCTCTTGGCTGCACCGTGCCATCACAGCTGATACCCAGCCTTCAGTTCAGTTCAATTTTATTTATATAGCGCCAAGCCCACCAAAACAACTCCCTGATAACGACTGTGTGATGACTATTCTTCCCGCCCCATGAAGGACACCTGGATTGGCTGGAGGACTGTTTACTTAGCCTGATAGGCCGAAGGACACTGTCTCAGCTAAACTATGGACACGCACACACACACACTTACACTGATAAGCACTCACTCATCCCCCTCCCTTTCCAACGCCTTGATGCTTGTGCCCTACCGGGGATGATAGCAGTCAACTGGACCAGCACAGATGCTGCAGGACCGGATGCGCTGTCTACGCCGGCTCTCTCTTACCCTTTACCCGCCCCTGTTGCTTGTCTCGTGTTTCTATGGTGTATTGATAGTCATGTGCTTTTGTGCTGAGGTGTTTTTTCTTTTATCAAACTGTTCTCCCACTAGGAGCTCAGTCTGAGTGGAGTTTTTTTTTTCTCCTCCTCTTACCTCATGTAGTGTATTTTCGTTGTTTTTTTCCTATCAGCCTACCTTCTGACATGCCTGCCCAATGTGATGTTTGTGTAAAGTTGGTCAGAAGGTTCCTTTGTGAGTGCGCATGCGCCATTAGCGTGCTGCCTGCTGTAACCCCTAATTTCCCTCGGGATGAATAAAGTATTCTGATTCTGATTCTGATTCTGAAATCACAACAGCAGTCGCCTCAAGGCGCTTCATATTGTAAGGTACACCCAACAATAATACATACAGAAAACCCCCCAACAATTATGACCCCCTACGAGCAAGCACTTTGGCAACAGAGGGAAGGAAAAACTCCCTTTTAACAGGATGAAACCTCCAGCAGAACCAGGCTCAGGGAGGGGCAGCCATCTGCCACGACCGTTTGGGGTGAGAGAAGGAAGACAGGATGCTGTGGAAGAGAGCCATATGAGGCTTATGTGTTGAAATGGTCACAATGCTAGAAAGACCTTTTCCCATTCTGATAGTAAGTAGATCATCTATAAGGTTTAAGATCAAAGATTGAAGTTTGATCTAAATGTTAACAGAGAGATGCAGTCTGAGTAGTGAAAATGCAAATTCTAATGTTTGTGTGTGTAAACGTGAATCCATCATCGACCTGTTTATTCATGTCGGAGTTTAAGAGGATAAGAACTATGTCACCAACCCATCATTATACTTTTGAACAAGAAAAATAGAGTTAAATGTTGTAAAGGTTAAACACAGAATTATTATTCATATGTGATTTTGCTGATAGTTAATTATGTGCAATACTGGTCAGAACATAATCTGTAAATTTAAAGATGTTTGAGGCTAAAATGATGAATAAGGAAAAGTAAGAAAAGAGAATAATGATTTTAGAGACAGGCCTAACTCAGGCCTAGCTGTAGAAACAGCCTTGAGAGATATGAGTGTGAGTGTGTGAATGAGAGCATGCCAAGAACACTGAATGTCTGACTTTTAAAGTGTATGATTTAGTGAAAAGGGGGATTGCATTGAATATATTGTATTTAATGAATATGAATGACAAACGCAAAAGTTTTAAAGAAACAAGTATCTGTATTAAAAGGAATTATGTGAAGTGAATGTGCTAATGAAATCTCAACTGAATGAAGTCATGAAATGAAATGGCCTTCGCCTTAGTTAAAGTGGGTGAAAGGTCATAAATGGAAAGAATATTGAGGTCTGGCTGAAGATCAGTGAAACTTGTGTAAACATCTGATTGGTTGGCTAGATATTAGAGAGAGATAGGTGGGGCGACTGGGCACTTGATAAAGCATAAATTGCCTGGAGGTCTACTGGGTCAGTCTGCAGCAGTTCAACCCTTTGAACTGCTCATCTCGCAGTTCAAAGGGATTCCAGAAGTTCACCGCTGAAAATTCTAGCAGAGGTCCCAGGGGGAGATTGGCCAGTGGACTGAAATTGCAGACTTGGATTTGGCTCTATTTCTGCTCATCATCATCATCATCATTCACATGTTGAATTATAATTCTGAGAAGGTTTGGACTTCCATTATTTACCAGGTGGATCGCAGAGTCTCAAGACCAGGGTTTGCCCTGTGAATTATAACTTTGAGAAATCCTGCTTTCCTAAACATTTCCATTAACACAGAGCACTGAGGTGGAACACATCTATGGTGCTGGAACTGTCTCACCACCAACCTCTCTCACCCCAAAGATAAGAAAAAATCAACATTAGCTTAGAGTGGGTTAATTAAATGAGTAGAATTGATGTGATTTGATTATACTTCTCTTATTTATTTTGGCTTTTGCTTAGCTCCTGCCAAGCTGCTGTAATAAAATCTGCAATTCAAGTCTAAAATGTGGATATTCTGTTTTTAACCCCTTGTGAAACAATAAAGGCGTATATATGAGTATTAATCAATATTAGTCCAAATAGCATTCAGGACCTTTAGAGGCAAGTGCTGCAGAACAAATAAACGTTAATGGGTAAAGCAACCTTTATGTTTATGTTTTTCTTATCAAGTTGAAATCAGGGTAATTTATGCCTGAGGGACAGCTTCCTAAGTAAATAAGTGAGACCCCCCACATCTAGCTCATCTAAGGGAACACCTTGGTATTCCCAGGGCTACTAGACAGAGGGAATCTCTCTACTGCAACTAATGATTATTTTCATTTTCAACTAATCTGCCTGATTTTTCTTTAATTAGTCAATGATTATTTTAATAATTATTATCTCTGCTTCCTGTGGGCAAACCTCCTGTTCTAGGCTAAAGTATCTCACCTGCTCAAGTCTTCCCACCTGTGAATCACCCTGTTGTCTCATCCTACAGCAAGTTAAAATTATGACCCAGGAAACATGAATTTGAAAATAATCAAATGTAATTTTAACATTACCATCAGGCTAAAAAATGAAATTAATCAAAATATTAGGTAATATAAATTAAAATGCTAGTAGTATTTAAACAAAAATAATAATAATGTGAAAATAGTAAACTAAAAATGGCTAAAATAAATAAAAATAAAGTGCTCAATGCCAATTAAACTGACGTCACAGCTCAAGGGTGTCGTTGCTTTTTAGAGCTTGTGCACTGGAGTAATGCTGTCGTGGAAGTAAAGCTCCGCTTTGCACAGTCTGCTTTTAATTTTGTGCGTTTTCTGTGAAATACTTTCACATATTTTAAATTCCCCGCCTCCATTTTTTTCCATCCTCCTGTTTGTTCGACTACGTTCTTCCTCGAGTGCAGTTTTGGCAGACGTTATTAGGCGGTACTGCCCCCATAGCTTCCTGTAGTGTGTTGCAGTTAGAAAAGCGCATTTATTACGTGGTTTTACCATATGACGCATCGACGAGTTTTTATAGTTGATGTCATTGATTATGGAGATGAATCGTTGCAGCCCTGCTCTCTTCCCCTGGGCCTGAGCATCCCCAGAACACCTGGCACAGGAGTTGCACACAGGGCTTTCTAGTCAGATGCTTGAACTACTCAGTTGGCTCCCTAGGTGTGGAGGAGTAGGAGCTATACACTGAGTACCTCCCAAACTACCAAACCCCTCACCCAGTCTCTAAGGAAGAAGCCAACCACCTCTGCTTCCTCAGCGGGATCCTCCTAGTAATCCTTCCACCGCTCGATGTTGGCAGCACACCATCCACACTATGCACCACCAAAGTGCCACTTTCCCCTCTTTCCAGAATCACTTTGACGCTGATGAAAATCCTTTTTTTTCCATTTCCTCGCCAACTCAACTACAACATCAGGTGTTTAAAATAGTAATTCTGGGTAGTCTACAGGTCAATAGTACATCTGCTGCAAAATATTAAGTACTCAGTACAGTTTTTTCTTTAACCTATTCTCAAGTTTATACAGTTCATACACTAAATTCTTCGATAGTATAGGATACACTTTACTACTACACTTCTTTTTAAATGTTTTTTTAAGACAATCTGTTTGAATTCTTATTCAAAGTAAGACCAAGACATTAAAACTGACAACAGAAGATATCACTTCTGCATGAACATTTCCTGCTGTTTTGTGTGTTAGCGAGGCGAGACTCAGCTTTTCCTGTGAAAAACATGCCCTTTTAGATGCATATTGAAGTACTAGTACTTTTTTGTGCACTTACATTTAAAACTGTTTCCTTAACAATTATTTCAGTTCTTTCCAACAATTATTAACTGGTGCCAAAGGGCTCTGAGAGGAAATTATAGAGGAGATGTTTTTGTGTTTGTTTTTGCACTGACAGTCTGTGACAAGGAAACAAAGTTGTGAAAAGAGGTGGGCTTTGTGGGTTCCATCATTGCTGTAAACAGAAGTAACACACTGATGGCTTTGATGGTGTTGCATTAAGCTTAAGACTATACAATGTTTTTCTTGGTGGTACTGGCGCTGCTGTTCTGCACTGAGGCACAAGGTATGAAAAGATATCTGCCTGATCATTTACACACAAAGCAATGAGACATGTTTTGTTGCTGGTGTGTTATTTCCTGTTACGTTTTGTTTTATTGTGATCAGCAAACTGAACACCAGGAACAACAGTGGCAAACAGGAAAAGAGCAAACCTTTTATTTTATAGTAGTTGTTATTTTTTGATTAGTAATGAATATGTGTCATCTGTAATCGTGTACCATTCTATTAGAGCAGTATGGAAGAGGAGGTTAGTAGCACGAGTGGCTTTGTTTAATATTAAAGTCTTAAAGTACATCGTGATTGCATTCGATGTGCTTCTTTCGGAGTCTGAAGACGATTTGTCAAAGTAGTTAATGGAAGTAAAGGTTCTTACCTGTTACTGCCAACAATAATGCCAAAGTAGTGTGCTATATGAAGCAAGATTAATAGGTCAGTGAGGTGACCCAGAATTTTCAGTTTGAAAAGGTGGTTGTATTTGTTCCTGGATATGTTCACTATGGTCACCTGCTCTCGAGCTCCTTATGTTCCAAGTTTTAGTTTGAAATCCTGGTGAAATGCCGTGTTTTCACTCATTCTAAAAATGTAATTTTCCGTATTCTCCTGGTGTGACGCAATATAGATTACAGATTCTCTACTGGAGTATGTTTTATTCATGAAACCTCGAGAAACGTATCCTGTTAACGCCACAAAAACAAGCCCTACTATAGTTACCATAGCACAAACAAAAATAATTTATATTAATTTGGTCATAATGAAAATATACTGTATGCCTCTGTCATTTTACACTGTTGGAGCTGGAACCAATATAGCACAGATTATACAAAAGTGATTTAAACACCTCTCATTAGGCTATTGGACAGCTCAATGGATCAAAGTTTCAGAACTCATTGAAGATAAATGGTGCGGTAGAATATATAATATTACTAATAATAACTAATGAATTCTCAAGACTCTCAAATCACAAAGCAGCACTTTTAACAGACAGAATGTAGAAAAAGATCTTTATATTCCGACACATCTCATTAAAAAGTCATTTTTGTTCATGGTTTCATGAACAAAAAGGATTTTTGTGTATTCTCAATTCATTGTGCATGTATTATTTCAAGCCTTTGTTTTCATTTTCATTATTGTATCTGATAAAAGTAAGGAATCACAGGTGAACATGACATGATTCTGACAACACATTTTTGTTTTTCTGTTCTTTTAGGCCTCCAAAACGTGTTTCTCCTTCATGGAAGTGATTTACACCTAGATGTAAAGAAATCTGTTGTACTTGACAAAAAGACTGACTTTTTCTGGAAGTATAATATTACTAATTATGTTGGTAAAATTAGTTATAATAAAGAAGCAATATTATTTGACAGTTATGAAGGAAGAGCTGAGGTCTTTGGACGGAATTTCTCTTTGGTATTAAAGAATGTAAAACACAGCGACAGTGGAGATTATACTGCAGTTGTGGTTGGAGGACAAGAGCAAAGTATAGCTGAATACAAGGTCATAGTCCAAGGTACGTTTCTCTTGCCAGTACAATTTTTAAATGTTAATACATCAGAAACATCCATTCACAGTTTTTTTTATTCCCCAGATCCAGTATCTCGTGCTGAGCTGACAGTGGACCATCTTTCCAGCAGTTCAGACTCCTGTAACCTCACTGTGACCTGCAGCACAGTGGAGTTTAACATCAGCAGCATTTTTAGATGTGATGCCCAAAACTGCCTGCAAGTGGAAGAAAAGAGCTTAAACGTCTCAAAATATTTTTATTCTCTTATTGTTTACTTGCAGCAAGATACCATCTTTTGTAATCATAGCAACAAAGTGAGCTGGAAAGCGAACAAGAAGGTGATCAAGCCGTACTGTGAAAGAAAATCAGGTAAGACCATCAGTAAATTGTCCCCACCCGCAGATATGTCACCAAATGTGTTGGACTAACAACTTACTTTTGATGAACAAAAAGATATTTCTTCTGGTGAGATTATTATCAAGTCAAAACAAAAATGTAACATCTCACAATAATTGTTATTGGTCTGAGTAACTTATCTGTTTTCAAATCTGCTATTGCACAAGCTCAGTCACTGAAACTTTGCTATACATTTCCTTTATTTGGAAATAAAAAGTTTGGTCAGTTACAAAGTTCACAAACTGCTATTCACATTTTTTAGAGAAATTAGTGGTTTAGAACTTGGGCTCTGTTGTTGTTCAACGTTTGGATTAGCTGTTTGGATATGCTGTTTTCATTTTGTGAGAAATCTGTCTGTTTTCCTGTGTTGCAGGTTCAGATGGGATCTCCGTCTGTGTGGTGAAGACAGTCGTGTTCTCTGTTGGTCTGATTATCATGGTGATTGCTGTCATCAGTGTGCATCTCATGGAGAAGAAAAAGAAGCAAAAATAAACATTTCTAATGTATATAAAGCTCAGTCTTATGTAGAAAACTTCTGTGCTTGTTTGTTTTTTCACTTGTAGCAGCTTTGGTTAAAAAATAAATCCCTGTTTCTTTATCTTATACAATGAAAACACAAAGTTGTGCATAAGAAATGTAACAATGCACTCAAGCCAACATCATACGGTACATTTAAAGACAAGAAAACATTCATGATTATTTATTAGTTAAACCCATCATGAAAATGTTTGAGGATTTGCTCCTGGGGCAAATGTGTTTCTTAAACCTCACCAGAAGAGGGCAGTGTGTTACTTTTGAGCTGGTCTGCCCACCTGTCCAACACGATTACCAAGTGATTGAATTCCTCTGTGCAATTTCACAATGCAAGAAATGAAGGCTATCACCTCCCCGTGCAAAGACCAAAACATTAACATATTACCAGCTGACGAAGGGAGGTGCACTGTTGTATTCAGCTCAGCTGATTATCTTCCCACGATTACTACACTCCTCAGTGACAATACCTATGAGACCCCACAAGCATTAACTTGCATAGGATAAAGCCATTGACTGCTCTAAGTATAACCATCTGTACCCAGGGGATGCTATAGCCTGTGTATACAGACTTATAAAGATCCAGAAAGAAGGAGTCCTACTCAGACTCATCATTAGCAGTATAAACTCAGCCAACTACAACATTTCCTAGCACCGCGCCACTATCGGAGCTAGAATGTTTTCCCTCCAATCAGATTTGCTGTTAGAACTCTGCCTTTACACCACTTATTTTAAATACAACAAGGGTTTTCACTGACAAAAGTGCCACTCATTGTAAGTAGCCTTGACACGGAGGAAGTGAAAGTAAATCTTTGGGCTCTTTCACAGTGACAGCACCTAGCCACCGGTACAGATGTGGAGGAAACCTGGGTTAAAACCAAAACCCAAGAAGTAGAAGCCTTCGCTGTTCACATCAACTCAGTGGATAGAAACATGAAATTCACCAGGGAAAATAGAAGGGAGAACTGTTTGCCTTTTGATCAGTATGTTAAATGAGTAGTAAAAGAGACTGTTCTAATGTCTGAACTTTGTGTGTCTGTGTGTACATGATCAGGAAAGGACTGAGGCAGCAAACTGAACCACAACTTCTTTGGGGTATACTGTAGTTCTTAACAGCCACAAACTAAACCTTGCGTGAAATGTGATAAATGTGATATATGCATTTAATATTTACTTTCTGAACTATAGTAATAATCTTTTATTCATCTCCTTCAGTTGTAAGGAGTTAACATGTAGATGTAACAACCAATGTTATGATATACTGCATATACTGTTTCATACAGCATGCAGGGTGTGTTGCATTTACGTTTTACAATCTGTCTTTAAAGGAAGTTCAGTCAAGCAGAGACTTCCTGTCTGCATAAAGTTGGGTTCAAATACACCTACACATCTCTCTGTTTGACGTTTCACTTTGTGCTTGCTGTTGTGCCTGTGTGTAGAGTGCAGTACAAATACTTGTTACTCCCGTAACAGTCATTATTGCACATGATTCTGCTTGAAGTCACTACTATGATTTTACAACAATATATCTGTGATAATTTATTGGGTCAAGGTTGCCCTCTCTCACAACGAGTCGATAAATACCAGCCGCACTGCTAACTTTGTCAATTAATCAGAGAGTGCCAGAGGAGGGTTGCTGAGTAGAGTGCTTTTTGTTCTTGAGGAGGCGGAGGAAACAGACATAAAGAGAGTGAACGAAACTTAGTAGAAGGAATCAGCAACAGATACTGTGTTTGCAGAAAACAACGGTTCCATTTTTAGATCTGATTCTTGAAAATCAAAAAGCCAATCAGGTAAAAAGACTTGAAATGTTTATGAAAATATGAAGTTCTAACTTCACAACAGACAATGACAGAAATCCTTTAAATAAGATGAGTTTTTCTTGACTTTTTTTTTTGGTACAAGTATATTCTTGTACAAGAGAAATAAAGAGAAACTCAGACTTCATGAAACAACTGACATCAGTATTGTAATATATCTCAGTTTGGCTGTTAAAAGGCCAAACATGTAATTCCAATATATTTGACAATAAAAACATTATCTTTAAATGATGAACATGGTATTTTTCACCACTAATCAGTTTCAAAATATTCTTCCGGATAAATTAATTGAAACATTTCTCATAATTTGTTCTTGTAAAACCTCTTCAAAAGCAAAACATGTTTTTTGTTAATGTCTACTTTACATTTGACTTTTACGAAAACAATTTAGTTCCCTGGTACAACAGCTAAATTTAAAAAAAAAAAACATGAAGGCAATGAAAACCTTTTTTCTGTCTTATGTACTTTTAGCTTTGGGTGTATGTGTGTAATTCACTATGACCTTTGAGGACAAAGGCATTCAGTCTGAGTCGTAAAAAAGGAAGAGATCTGATCTTTTGGACATGTCATCTTTATCAAGAAACCAAATGTACTGATTGGCAGTAGCATGTACTCATGAGGGTAAATATGGGGAAACTCCATTAGACATGTGACATTTGGTCAGAACAACCAGACAGATTCTTATTATATACACTTATTTAGAATTTAATTTTGAAAATTCCAGTAGAAAAATGTTTAAGATTTTTCTGTATACCTCCAGACTTTATTCTTGTTTTGCTGACTTCCCATGCCTTTCTTTCTGTAATAAATATAAATTACAAAGAAAGTTTTTCTGTTGCAGCTGTTCCACAACAAACCTAAGGTGGCTGTTAACTAACAAAGTCTTCCTAATGAGGAATTGATTTAATACATTTCTCCATAAAGTTTAGATCGTGGATTTTGAACACATCTTACAGTGTTGGCCACATCCAGCCCACTTTGATAAGTGTGCCAAACCAATTCATTTTAGTTCATATAACGCCAAGGCAAAACAACTGAAATATATTCGACAGTCCAAAATTTATGCCCTCCTTCACATTTTTAAAAGCTCCCAGTGGGCTGGATTGGAGTCTTATATTTCACACCCCTGGTCTAGATCTATAAAAAGAAAACTTGAAATGTATTAACTTTAAGTATTATTTATAGTCTGCAACACATAAAAAATAACAATAATTATTGATAAAGATTATATGCACTACATTATTCAGGAAAACTTCAAAAAACAAGAAAAAGAAAAAGAGATTCAAGCATATAGCTCTAAAAACAAAATATTGTACTTCACAGTAAGCCATCACCATCTAAAACACAAAGATATTACTACAAAAAAGGATAATGTTTGAAAACATTAAGAAAATATTCAGTTCATTTGTGTTTTAAACAGGTGATAAATGTGATCCAACATGTCCTCTGTGCCAACATTTTAGAAAAAAGAAAAGCAGAGTTCAAGTGTTCATAGTTCATATGTGTTTAGCCTTGTGAATTTATACTACTGATGTTCTCCAGCTCTGTTTGTTGGGCAGTGACTCTGGGCCTGGTGGGTCTGGTAACCTGAGCATACACCGTCTCTGGCTGTGGAATTTTTTTGGACTTCGTGGATTCTGTTTTAGGGTGAAACTCCACGAGGGCATAAGTAGATGTTGGGGAAAGACTCGAGGCATCTCCTGGAACATTCTCATTTCGAGTTTGGCCTGGAGGATATTCCTAGAAACAAATCCAAAGTGTTTTGTTAAAAAACAAACAAACTGGGTGGAGCAGTGAAGAAAGAAGATGGAGGTTGATTTTGGGCAGGCGCATAAAACTAGTGTGTTAGCTCATACGTAGACTCATTAAACTATTCTGAATTTGAAGTGAATTTAAAATAAAGCTGAATCACACATTTTCTTTCTTTTTTCTCTTAAGAAAAAGTGTTCACTTACTTGAGCAGCCTCATACAGTTGATTTTCCTGGTTCCTTCGTTTACCTGCAAGCCAGTCACAGTAAATACAGATTTACTTACAGCACATATCTTCCACCGGAACGTCTAAATTCCTCGCTGGAAATAACATTGACTCCAGATCAGTTCATGTTAGCTACAGAGAACTAATACACCCCTGTCCTGTTATCATACAGTGAACTGATCAGTCTGTAAATAAATTAAATAAAATCATCGATCTTTATTGGTCAAAATGAATTTCCATTTTTTTTTAAATAACTTTCATCCTTAGAAAATATATTTACTGTTAATGCTTGGTGCTATTCTAGATGCAACAGTCTTAATGTCATGTATCTCTCCTATAATATTGGTGAAGAGATGAGGTTTAGTGGGTTTTCATGTATTATAATATTACTCATTACTGTAGTCACGAACAACAAACTGGTTAAGGGCCTGTAGTAACTGTGGTCCCTTCTTTTTCCACAGTTATGTCTCGGACATGTTAATAGAAGGCAGCAATTAACAACCAACAATTAATTATTTAAAAATATTTAAACTATTTAATGCTATTTAACCAGGTGGGATTAGCACTTCACATTTAAAGAAGAAAGGGATGGGCAAACTCTGACTCTGTTTGCTATCAGCCAAGCTACTCTCAGCATCAAAAGAATATTAATGAAGGCTGCATTACAACCTGCTAGCTGCAAAAAAAGTGAAAAAGTGAAAAAAGTGCAGCCTTACCTAATGTCCACCCTAGTGTTACTCATTTTATATTAAGGTTTAAAAATCTAGTTGGCATTGCTTTCAGAACTGCACATGGTTATTTGCAGCTAGCAGGTTGTTAATGCTATCCATCAAACCTAACAGTCTGCGGTCTATGAACTAACCTCAGCTAACGCCAGCTAACAATGTTAGCTCGGTGGTGATTAACCTTCAGCGATAGTAATAAATCACACAGCTATAGTACATTCATGTAGTTGTAAAAAGCATGATAATATATCAAGTAATCCAAAGTATTCCGAATACGTTACTCTCATTGAGTAACTTAACAGAATACGTTACAAAATACATTTTTGGCCATGTATTCTGTAATCTATAGTGGAATACATTTTAAAAGTAATCTCCCCAGCACTGCCTGTGAATGTGCATTACTTACCTAACATTTTAAAGCAGTTGTATGTTTTAGTTCAAATGTAGCAGCAACTCGGTGCTTTATTTCTAATTTTATCTCCTCCAGCCTATATTGCCTTACTGAGTGACACCATTTTTTTAGACTCATTTTTGCTGTGAGGATCCACGAAGCTTTGAAGACAATTCATTCATGAAAGTAATCTAGACAGGATAATTTGGATACATAGATTTTAAACCTTACAGCTGATTTGATTGCTAATCTTTGCTCATTTGTTCATAAGTGTGAAATTGGGGGAAATTTGAGAACCAATGCGTCACCTAATTGAACACTTTTTGAAGAGGTGAGGTTAACTTAAACAGACATTCTGAATGAAAATCACATTCACATTTAAAAATGCCTTACAAAGCAGATCCATACTATTGTACCAAATTTGGGCTTGACTTTCTTTGTTTTCATGGAGTATTTTTATGTATATTAAAATGGTAAATGGCCTGTACTTGCATAGCGCCCTAAGGACCCTAAAGGCGCTTTACACAGCCAGTCATCCACCCATTCACACACTGGTGATGGGAGGCTACATTGTAGCCACAGCCACCCTGGGGCACACTGGCAGAGGCAAGGCTGCCGAGCACTGGCGAAGTGTCTTGCCCAAGGACACAACAACCGAGACTGGGGCTCGAACCGGCAACCTTCCGGTTACAAGGCGAACTCCCAACTCTTGAGCCACGATCGCCCCATTGAGTGCATACTTACATATTATATTAGATTTCAGTGTACTTAAAGTAACAACAATTCTTATTTGACTGTTTTTGCTTAAAAAACAAATTGCGACTCACGTTTTGCGACAATGCAAATGATGACAATGATGAAAATGAAACCACAGAGGCCACCAGCAGCTGCGATAATTATGTTTGCACTTGAAACTGTAAAGAAAACAAAATATTACATCACAAACAATCTGACGAGAATCTGTCATTTTAAATTTGCAGTTATTTCAGTAATGGCAGAATCATCACACCAGAAGCACAAACACTTTGTGTTAAATCTCAAAAGGTTTTGGACTACCAATCAAAATTCACCAACCAAAGGTGATTAGATTTAGAAATTTTCACACACTTCTATGACTGTTAATGGAAAGCTGCAAATCCTTTTTAGATCTTCACCTTGGTTAACGGCATGTCTGTGGTGAGAATGACTGGACAGAAACCAGGAATTTACGAACTAGAATGGAACACAGGACACACGGTGAGTGAGAGAGACTGAAACAAGGAACAGAGGGACACTCAGCTGACATAATCACAGATGAATGAGACAAGGGGAGCAAAACTGAACATTTAGCACACAGGAAACAGGACACAGGCTATAAAACAGCAAATGACCAACACTGAGACATAGATTAAGATATACAATACAAAGAAAGGTAAACAAACACAGATTTGGCTGAACTAGACAAAAAAAATACATGGGAAGGAAGACAAATCAGGGATAAAGAAACTAAACTGGTGTTTTCTAGTTTTTGAGAGTTTAATACCTTCTATTTCAACAGAAAAACACGAATAGGCCAATATAAAGCGATGAAGTCTTTAAAGATTGAAAATTAGTTTTACTTCTTTGTTCTGCTGCATAAACTCTTTAAATTGGTATGATTTAAATCAGTCATTCATGTCTTTACGGCCTTTAAACTTACCTGTCCTTGTCTCACAGTAAGGTTTAGTCTTACTGTCTGTCCAGCTGACTTTATTGCTGTGATTACAGATGATGAAGTCTCCATGCAGGTAAACAATTAAAGACGAATAATAATCTGGGGTTTTCAAACTGTTTTCTTCCACCTGAGAGCAGTTTTGGGCATCACATGTGAAAATGCTGCTGATTTGAGAATCCACTGTGCTGCAGGTCACAGTGAGGTTACAGGAGTCTGAACTGCCAGACACAGAGTCCACTGTCAGGTCAACTGGAGAAACTGCATCTGAAGAGTAACAGGCATAAAGAGATTTAAAACAGGTCTATGTTGTATCACCATTTCAAAAAGATAATGAAAACAGAAACCTACCTTGGACTATGACCTTGTATTCAGCTACCTTTTGGTCTACATTGCCAACCATGAATGCAGTATAATCTCCACTGTCACTGTGTTGCACATTCTTTAATAACAACCCATAATTTTGCCTGAAGAGCTCAGCCCTTCCTTCATATTTGTCAAACACAACTGGATCATTATTAAAACCACATTTAGCTACATTGTTAGTTTTATTACATTTCCAGATCAATTCAGTTTTTTTGTCTAGTACAACAGATTTCTCTACATCCAGGTGTAAGTCCTTTCCACGGAGGAGAAACACATGTCGGAGCCCTAAAAGAAAAACAACAAACCTGATGTCAGAATCATCTTATTAACATGCAACTGGAACTCCTTAAATTAAATACAGTAGATATTTTTTCAGAATTTTTTTCTTAACTATTTTTATTATTGTTTAGTCAACATAGTTACATCATCTATTTATATTTATATGTTTATAATTAAAATTTTATTCAGCTGTAACAAAACACCCTTACATCAAAGATCTCTCATATTAATATAGATTTGTGTGTAACTGCCAAAATGTTTGATTGTGGTTTTTCCTACTCCCTTCCCCAACCTGACTTGCGATCACATGCAGCACATGCTATGCCACACATCTTCCTTCAGTCACTGGTTGTCTAGGTTTCAAAACATTTACAACAATAAAATGTGGGCTTTCTCGTGAAAATCCTATTGGAAATTATGGCTTCCACCCAACTTTAGATGGTGCACCTCTA
This sequence comes from Aulonocara stuartgranti, assembly GCF_965226115.1. Classification (NCBI taxonomy): domain Eukaryota; kingdom Metazoa; phylum Chordata; class Actinopteri; order Cichliformes; family Cichlidae; genus Aulonocara; species Aulonocara stuartgranti. The sequence continues at coordinate 9,336,052 of NC_138954.1, forward strand.
ATATCTAGAGTTGTCAACATTTATGAAACTAACCAAACTAACCAGATACTTTTTTGTTTCAGGAAGCTTCTCTGCTTCCCTCCATGAGAGGAAAAGGGAAGCTGCAACCCTCAAACCTGTACAGAATATGTCCAGCCAAATCAAAAATCACCAATGAAGGAATCAACCATTAAAAATGAAATGAAGACTGAGATAAAGTTATAAAACATTTTAAATCCTTACTCTTAGCCTTTCAGACCCTAAGTGTCTGCTTGAACATCAAACAGTATTTCTTGAAATGCTCTTATCTTTTTAAAAAATTATTATTTATCATTTGCATTTACAAAAATGAACTAGCGAGCACCGGGGACTTTTTTTCATTAAACTGGAAGTTTATCTGACAGTGCTGTGACTAAATTTAAAGAGGTGATTCAACTGTTATTTCCTTCAATAGACAAAAGCCCCACAGCTACTGAGCTGCTGATTTTCTTACATTTATCATTTGCTTATTTTTGTTTCAGTTCTTGCTGACATCCACAAATGTGTGCATTTTGGGCTTTTTTTTGGTAAGATACAACAAATACCTTTAATAGATTAAATAAAGATTAATGAAACTGAAATATTAGTAGAATTGCAAAATCTATCAATCATGTTCCTTAAGAAAAACAAAAAAGGCTGTGTTCATTCAGTTCACTCTTCTTTCACACTTTGATTCCAAACTTTGATCGTTTTGCTTTCTCTCCACATGTCAAAGTAACATTGGCCAGGAAGATCAAATTGTTCTCCCTTTTTTGTCATTTTGTCAACATGTGTACGCAAACTGATCTAAAGGAATAACAGATAATGATAACTAAACTAGTGATGATTTCACAACATGTTTGAAATGAAAACTGCTGTCAAACTTAAAACTGTTCCTGTAGGTATTCATCATTCTATGTTTACAGTTTTATACAGTTTTATACTGTATTACTGTAATATTGTTCACATTTTCTCATTTAGGATCTAAAATTGCAGACCATCCACTGCTTGCATATGTCTGCAGTGATATATATATATATATATATATATATATAGTGTCCATCAATTGTTTGTGTGTGTTCTTCTAACTCTGTTTTTTTAAGTTGAATGTTCATCTAAAACATACTTCACTCTCAAAGCATAAATGTTTGTACTCAGAAAGAGGAGGTAATAAAAATATTTTTCTCGGTAGAATAATTTTAGCATCCATGCAGTTCGTGACTGCTGACAGAATTAAATTAGAAAGTGAACACACTGGTGTTTATTTTTAGTTGGAGCTGAAGACATTGGAGTTTATCTCACAGCTATCAGAGTCTCATATGTGCTTCTTTATCTACTTGCAGTCTCACAGCTGTGACCACACACTTAACCACTTCTCAGTTGTAATATCAGCATTATATATTATTATGCAGCATTTCACATTTAACTTTGATCAGTAATCATGCTGTTTCTGTTGATTTTACTTTGTTGTAAGGAGTCATTCAGCATATGTGATCACCCATTTTATGACATACTGCTATATACTGTTGCTTCATACAGAAATAGTATTTTATCTGTTAGTTTTTGTCACAGTAAAACTAACTATAAGAGGAAGTTCAGTCAACAGATGACCAAAGAGAAACCCACAGTCTGTCTGCCTGATGTTTGCATTTGTGCTTGTAGCAGTTTGTAAAGCATTGTTGCAGGAGTGCAGTACAAAAACGTGGTACTCATGTAGCCGAGTTAATATTGTAGATGATTCTACTTGCTATGATTACCATAATTTCACAGCAATGAAGCTGCAGAAATGCATTGGTCTAATGTTTCCTTTTTTCAGAGGAAGTAAATAAATACAACTATCAATGTGAAGTTAAGTTCATCAGAGCATATCTGAGAGTACATGACCACTGGAAATTATAGAAACATTAAAGAGAAGACTTGCAAATGGTTTTAAAGCTCTGGGCCACCCCTGCTCCTGTCCTGCCTTTCTCCCCTGACTGCTCTTCCTGGGTCCCCTCTGCTGTCAGTTCTCACAGTTCTGGTGCAGTTTCCTGCTAACTGTCCTCTTTTTGGCTTCCAGTTAAAAAAAAGAAAAAGCTTTGTGCCATGATGTCAGATTGTGGTAATCATGACACAGAATTGTATTGTCTTTTAACTTCTGGCTTTGAAATATATATTAAAAATATATATGTTTAATGAAATGTATAATTTGAATCATTTAAAAATATATACATTTGGTAGATTACGACACAGAGGTCTCTACACTGGCCCCTTTCTCCCTGCTCTCAAGCCAAGTAATTTCTTCTGAACTCAGCTGGGTATGGAGACTACAGTAGTTCCAAAGAAGTGGAACAAGCAGGCATTAGCCAGTTATAATGGGGAAGTATAAACAGAAAAGAGTGACGTGACCCTGACCTGGCACTCATGGAAATTTCCCTCTTACAGTCTTTTGTTCTTCAAAATCGTAATGAAAACATTGCATTTAAAAATAAACCTGTTGATCAGGGGTTCTGCCAAATGATGTCCAAATTATTCTAAAATGATTATATAATAAGTGGCTTATTCTAGTTCTAGCTCACAATTGCATATGGATAACACAAAGTTACGGGTGGAAACACAGACAGAGGGAGAGAAGTGATACTGACAAGAGGAAAGAAGAGGAAACCAAATTAAATAGATAGATGTCAGCAACTGACATCTGTGTGTGTGTGTGTGTGTGTGTGTGTGTGTGTGTGTGTGTGTGTGTGTGTGTGTGTGTGTGTGTGCGTGCGTGCGTGTGTGTGTGTTTGTGTGTGTGCGCATTCCTCTGTGTGTGTGTGTGTGTGTATGCCTATGTGACAGAGAGACACATTATCTTTTTACAACATGTGAACATGGCTGCTTCAGTTTTCGGTTTAATATCAGACACTTTTTGTGAATTTGTGTTCTACTGGTTTTGAGTGGAGTACAGTACTTCAGCGTTTATCAAAAAAAACATTAAGGGAATTTTGTTTATTTGCACTACATGGTTTGTTGAGTTACTGAAGAAGAAGTGGACTGATCCCTACCAAGACTAGCCTGGGACATGGAACGTCACCTCTCTGGTGAAAAAGGGGCCGGATAAAACTACATTTTAATTCAACTTCAGCCAAATTGATTTGGGAAAAGAATGTAAAAATAACACAAAGAAATCGAGCAGATAGTCAGCACTTACCAGCCCCATGTTACCATTATTCATAGTTCAGAAACATCGATGTTGAAAATCAGTCTGATTTTTCATTTGTTAATATGTCAAAAGCATACTTATTGCAATGTAATTATTGTAATTTCAATACCGATTTTCTTGCCTGGTATTCATTTTTCACTGTATTTATTTGACTTTCTTCCTCCCTGACAATTATTTATTATATGTCATTTGTTGTTTGCCTTTTACAAACAATTTAGTGCTATAGTACAAAACCAGATTCCAAAAAGCAAAGGAGACGAATCACTTTGACATATTAGTGTACAAAATAATACTAATAAAAATATAATATTAATCAGAGTGTAAAAATAAGTGTTTACCTTGTATTTCAAATGAAAGCAGCAAAAGAACTCCCCAAAATAAAATACGTGCCATCTTCACACCTTCTGTGAATATCAGGAAGTACAAACTTCCTCATTTAAGATTTTCAGCAGTGATGCACACAGCCTGTGTGGGTTGTCCCAAGACTAAAACCTCTATGTGACGACAGTGACATAAATACAAAGAATGACTCTCCTCTCTTCTGAGCTTTCTCTTTCATTGTCACTTTTTTGTTTTTTTACATTGTATTCCTACTGTATAAATCTTTTACAGTAAAAGATTATAAATAAATGAAATGTTTCTACGTACCAAAATGTTCAACCTAATATTGGAAATGTTGAGTTTGATTCGGATCAACAGTAGTCTGCTTCACTTACACAGTTTCATATTTGTTAAATTAAGATATAGACTAAGCTGAAATTTGCTCCAGAAAGACTCAATCCCCATAGGTATGGTAAGAAATTTTAACAGTATTAGGATCACTTAAAGCAAAAACTTGAAATTGTGTGGATTATGGGGGGGAAGGAAAAAACATGATAAATTTCCAAGACAAAAATGTGCCAGACAGGCTGGTCTGAGCACTTCATAAACTGATGATCTACTAAGATTTTTCTACACACTTTGAGAAGTTTGATTAGACTGGTTAGTTAAATAGCCATCCTTTACGACCAAGATATGCAAAAGCACATGTCTGAACACACAACACATCAAAACTTGAAGCAGATGGCTTACAGCTGCAGACCACACTGTTTGCCCTTCCTGTCAGCTAAGAACAGGAAACAGAGGCTATAGTTTGCATGTGTTCACCAAAAAAAGATTAAAAATCATTCTAAGAACTGAGACAAAAGGGTCCAACACAGAAATGTCCAAGGTGTATTTAATAAATCGTGTGGTAAACTTGTGGTGACAGGATAATTTCTTTAGCGCATGTAACCATGTAAGTTTTAAAATGTTTTTTTTTTTCACAGACTGTACATGAAATTCACCTTAGTCCACTGACATTACCTGATAAATGATACAAGAGTGTACTTACAGTACTTTTACTTTGAAGTTAAAATATACTGTTGTTGATTTGAGTATAAATAATAATACATTTGTTAGAACTGTAACCTTTTCAATAACAGTTGTTAGTGATAACGTAAAAAGTATTATTAGGTTTACACATGTCATTTCAATGCTACTACATAGGCTGCATTTTCCTGTCCTCCTCCTTTCTTGCTATCTAATGTGTATTCTTGTCCATCAACATCCCAGTGTTTATGACAAATCTATAAATATTTTATAGATATTGAACAAAGAATGTACAGTTTAAAAAAAAACAAAGACCTCCCCCCCCAAAGAACAAAACAAGGCAAACAAAACCCAAATAAATAAAAAAACCCAATACATTTTGTTTTGTTTGAACTCATCCATCATCCTTCAGGGCACTCCTGAGAGAATCTGATTACAATATTTGTCCGGTGTGATTTTCTAGAAAAAAATCCAAAATATCATGTTAGATAAATATTATTGTCAAAATAATTTTATCATATATTGTACAATTATGCAAGAATTTTGTGGGCTCCTTTAGGTGGAATAGAATGGATACGAATTCTTGTAGTGGAAGTTACATAAAGTACAAATCAGCAGATGCTTCCGGGTAAGTGAGAAACTTAGTGAGTTACTGAGTGGCTGTATCTTATTATTAATATAGTTTACTTTATAAATAAAATCCATTGTGAACTACACATTACTGACTAAGAAGCCTACAGACACAACACTGTTGTGTCTGTAGGCTTCCGTCAATCTTATATTTTAATTCACAGTTCTTTTCTAGCTGAACACCCTTCTTATCTGTGAACTGTCATATGACTTACAAACACTTAGTTTGTCTGTCACTCCTCTAGCTTGCTCCTCTACAAATAGTTTTTTCAGAATTTCGTAGAACACAGTTCTCCTGTTTTGTGCATTGGTCCTGGAATAACCTTCAAAATGTAACAAAGATTTCTGCAATGGAATAATACAGTTACTTCTCTTAAAGTGGAGATGAAAAACTATATGTATAGAGTCTGTATAAAAAAATGAAGTGTTTAAAATTTTTAACGCCATCTTCTGTCAGTACAGAACATTACAGTACAGCATCAGGTTGGTTGGTTGTTTGCAGTCAATAGACTTACATTATTATATGTTACCTTACTAATAACACAACCAATAACTCAGGGCAACATAACGAGACTAAAAATAGAAATCAGTTTAAGGAGGTCATTTCTGTACTGCCCCGTGCTGCAACTATGACTTCTGTGTTTACAAATCAAGGATATATTGCTTCTTGATGCATGCTCAATCATCCAGGTAAGGAAAGTCTGAAATAAGTGGGCAGTCTCGTGAGAAACTGCAGACGTTACTTGGATGAATGACAAAACATTTCTCCCACATCCAGTTGAACAGAATCACCTTTTTGGGAAGGATATACTGCCCATTTTCACTCTTTGTCTCTTTACCGGAAAAACTTGGTGTAAACTAGCATTTATACATGTAGTCTTTCATGCCCACTTAAAGATGATCTTTGCATTATTTTCCTTGTTATTTTAATTCTTTTTTGATTTTTTTCGCAGAATTTTTCTATTTGCTTGTGTTTACTGAAGTTGCACTGCATTTGACTTTTCTGGGCCACCACTGTTTCAAGTGACAACTGAATCTGTAAAACCTTATACCAAACAAATTTATACTGCTTTACCAAAACATAATTTCAGCTGCACTATAATCATTCTTATGGCATTGCAGAATCATACAAGGAATGCTTTTGTGCATGAAGTGTATGCTTTAATACAATGCTAGATTTCTGTGTATTTAGTGTAGATTCACTGTTGTTGCTGCTTAAAAACAGACTGGGACTTACATTTTGTGACAATGCAAAGGGCAATGAAGACAGACAAGAGAAAGAGACCAACTGAAGTTGAAATCTGAATTAGGGTGGCTCTGCTGTGAACTGTAAAGAAACCAAAACATTGGGTTAGAAACGGTTAGAAACATTGCAATAACTGTACAATTATTTGTTAGGGTAGACTTGCTCTAAAAGCCCAAGCACTCAACTTTTGCAAATGTTGGTTTAAAACCTTTTGAGCTCTGTTAGAGTTTTTCAGTGGCTATTTCAGTGATTGTGATTTTTTTCTAATAACAACTATTAAACAACATATCTACTGCTGTGCCAATTTACTACAACAAATTAGTGTCACAAACATTTGCATACACAAAATGGTATGTTTGCTTCTTCAGAGTGAGGGTAGACCATAATGGTAAATGCATGGTATTCAGGATCAGAACAGAATGTGAAAACTTTTACAAATTCTTGAAAAATCGGTGGGTTATGGCTCGTGTAAAGGAAACACTATTTTAACTACACTACAGGGAGTGCAGAATTATTAGGCAAGTTGTATTTTTGAGGAATAATTTTATTATTGAACAACAACCATGTTCTCAATGAACCCAAAAAACTCAGTAATATCAAAGCTGAATGTTTCTGGAAGTAGTTTTTAGTTTGTTTTTAGTTTTAGTTATTTTAGGGGGATATCTGTGTGTGCAGGTGACTATTACTGTGCATAATTATTAGGCAACTTAACAAAAAACAAATATATACCCATTTCAATTATTTATTTTCACCAGTGAAACCAATATAACATCTCCACATTCACAAATATACATTTCTGACATTCAAAAACAAAACAAAAACAAATCAGCGACCAATATAGCCACCTTTCTTTGCAAGGACACTCAAAAGCCTGCCATCCATGGATTCTGTCAGTGTTTTGATCTGTTCACCATCAACATTGCGTGCAGCAGCAACCACAGCCTCCCAGACACTGTTCAGAGAGGTGTACTGTTTTCCCTCCTTGTAAATCTCACATTTGATGATGGACCACAGGTTCTCAATGGGGTTCAGATCAGGTGAACAAGGTGGCCATGCCATTAGTTTTTCTTCTTTTATACCCTTTCTTGCCAGCCACGCTGTGGAGGACTTGGACGCGTGTGATGGAGCATTGTCCTGCATGAAAATCATGTTTTTCTTGAAGGATGCAGACTTCTTCCTGTACCACTGCTTGAAGAAGGTGTCTTCCAGAAACTGGCAGTAGGACTGGGAGTTGAGCTTGACTCCATCCTCAACCCAAAAAGGCCCCACAAGCTCATCTTTGATGATACCAGCCCAAACCAGTACTCCACCTCCACCTTGCTGGCGTCTGAGTCGGACTGGAGCTCTCTGCCCTTTACCAATCCAGCCACGGGCCCATCCATCTGGCCCATCAAGACTCACTCTCATTTCATCAGTCCATAAAACCTTAGAAAAATCAGTCTTGAGATATTTCTTGGCCCAGTCTTGACGTTTCAGCTTGTGTGTCTTGTTCAGTGGTGGTCATCGTTCAGCCTTTCTTACCTTGGCCATGTGTCTGAGTATTGCACACCTTGTGCTTTTGGGCACTCCAGTGATGTTGCAGCTCTGAAATATGGCCAAACTGGTGGCAAGTGGCATCTTGGCAGCTGCACGCTTGACTTTTCTCAGTTCCATCCATCCATTCGCTTCTGCTTATCCTTTTCAGGGTCGCGGGGGGCGCTGGAGCCCATCCCAGCTGTCATAGGGCGAGAGGCAGGGTACACCCTGGACAGGTCGCCAGTCTGTCCCAGGGCCAACACACAGGGACAGACAACCATTCGCACTCACATTCATACCTAGTGACAATTTAGATTATCCAATTAACCTATCCCCACAAGCTGCATGTCTTTGGACGGTGGGAGGAAGCCGGAGTACCCGGAGGGAACCCACGCAAACACGGGGAGAACATGCAAACTCCACACAGAAAGACCCCGGCCTGATGTTGGAATTGAACTCAGGACCTTCTTGCTGTGCGGCAACAGTGCTAACCACCGTGCCACCGTGCTGCCCTTTTCTCAGTTCATGTGCAGTTATTTTGCGCCTTGGTTTTTCCACACGCTTCTTGCGACCCTGTTGACTATTTTGAATGAAACGCTTGATTGTTCGATGATCACGCTTCAGAAGCTTTGCAATTTTGAGACTGCTGCATCCCTCTGCAAGATATCTCACTATTTTTGACTTTTCTGAGCCTGTCAAGTCCTTCTTTTGACCCATTTTGCCAAAGGAAAGGACGTTACCTAATAATTATGCACACCTGATATAGGGTGTTGATGTCATTAGACCACACCCCTTCTCATTACAGAGATGCACATCACCTAATATGCTTAATTGGTAGTAGGCTTTCGAGCCTATACAGCTTGGAGTAGGACAACATGCATGAAGAGGATGATGTGGACAAAATACTCATTTGCCTAATAATTCTGCACTCCCTGTAGAATTCTTCACCAAACCAAACATGGGAGGTTTTGAGAATTTAACAGAAACCTTTTGTTTCACCTGGAAACAGATAAAATCCTTAGGATAAAAAAAATGCTTTTAGGTTTACAATTCTTTGTTCACTGAGCTGAATAATATATTAAAGTGGATTTATCATTCATATCATCATTGCTCTTATACTTACCTGTAATTGCCTTGCAGTCAAACTTGATCTTATTGTATTCCCAGCTAACTTGGTTGCTGTGATTACACAGGATAAAGTCTTGGTGGCGGTAGACAATGAAAGAGGATGAATAGTTTGTGGGTTTTTCTTTGACCTGAGAGCAGTTTTTGTCATCACATCTAAAAGAATGGTGGATGGATGAATCCACTGTGCTGCAGGTCACAGCAAGGACACAGGACTCTGAGCTGCCAGACACAGAGTCCACTGTCAGGTTAACTGGAGAAACTGGATCTGAAGAGGAACAGGCATGAAGAGATTTAAAACAGGTTTATGCCTGACCAATATTTCAAAAAGATTAAAAAAGAAACCTACCTTGGATTATGACCTTGTATTCAGCTACCTTTTGGTCTTCATTGCTAACCATGAATGCAGTGTAATCTCCACTGTCACTGTGTTGCACATTCTTTAATAGCAAAGAGTAATTTTGCCTGAAGAGCACAGCCCTTCCTTCATATTTGTCAAACACAACTGGATCATTATTAAAACCACATTTAGCTACATTGTTAGTTTCGTTAACTTTCCAGATCAAATCAGTTTTTTTGTCTAGTACAACAGATTTCTCTACATCCAGGTGTAAGTCCTTTCCATGCCGCACAAACACATATTGGAACTCTAAAAGAACAGAAATATTAAAAAAAAAAAACAGAATTTAAAAAAGAACAACAACACAAATATCAGAATTATGTGCATAAAGCTACATATGGTCAAATGTAATTTAATGACAGAAGGTGATGTCAACTTAAGATCACTAAAATAATGTGAAATAGCATTTAATTCACCTAAAACTATATCAGATTCACTTCTCTATATTCTCCTGCCCAATCTGAGAAGTGAAACGTGGAAAATGCCTCCAGTCAGTTGAGGTGGTGCCAAGCAAATTATATGGGCTTCATAGTAAGAAAACCTGCTCCCACTAAAAGGGATGGTTTCACTTTCACACTATTATACAGAGATGTGCTTAAATGTATTAAACTTCACAAAACATGACTATCCAGAGTTCTGAGCAGCAGGGAAAGATTTAGTCTGTTTGCTATTAGTTATTTAATATTACTTCCACAACTGTTCTGTCACATTGTCTCTCCAAAACCTTCAGTTGTGTTTTTGGGGAACTTCCTCATTATTTTAAATCAAACTTGTTCTGACATTTGGGATAGAAACAAAATATTTAAAATATTCCCAATTTTTATCTGATCACTTTTAAATAGTATTTAAATGTATAATAATGAACTATACAACACTGTGAGGAAAACAAATCTGTACGCGTCCATCTAAAAATACTGAAACTAAATTTAAGGAAGTGATCCCTCTTCTTTTATTTTCGTCTGCGTCATGTACCAACATAATACAGAGCAACTACCTAAACGTCACTCTCTGTCATTTATCTCACTAACAGCACAACAACCTCACTGCATATGATGGTGTGTACTGCAGATCCTCTGAAATGAGGATGAGACAAGGAAAATACAACTAAATTGAAGGCAAGCAAGTAACTTAATACTGGAACATCACAGGAACACTGACTTAACATACACACGGAACACAGAAAAGCAGGAAAACTGGGAATTAACTATAAGCAATAAGTGTTCTTGGGGAGACATGAACAAATTATGTCTTTTATGATTAAAACATTATGAAAGAAAAAAACACAACCTAAACAGAAATTAGCTTTATAATGCTGGGAAACAAAACATAAAATACATCTAGAAAACAAAACTCTTGACATATAATACAAAATTAAATTAAAATGTTGAACTTAAAACAAACGCACCCAGGACTGTGACAAAACCACTTTTGTAACGGTTAGCCCAAACTTCCTAGTAGCTTACAGCGCTCTGGAATTTTTTTTCAGAAATGCTCTCTCTCCATTTGATGTATTATGATGTGCCTGTCAGCTTATATAAAACATGTCAATACCTGTTTATTATTTATTTATATTACATTTACTTGACTTTCTTCCTCTCATTCCCTAATGGCTTTATTTGCTGTACAAATTTTACAATATTCATTAGTGCTGAGGTAACACCTAGGTTTAAAGATAAATTGAGTTCATCCAGTTAGTATAAAAGTTGGTTCTTACCATTTACTTCACATGAACACAGCCATAAAAAAGCACTAAAAAACACAATCCGCTCCATCTTGACACAGTTTCACAGCTTTGGTTTGAGAAAGCAGAAACACTCCCTGCACACGTGACAGTTTGATTCCAGTCAACTGAGTCATTTGCCAGAATGTACTTGTTAAGTTCCTTTTCTAATACCCTATTCTCACATCCGTCACTCGCATCTCTGGTGAAAGGGACTGAGAAGAATCAAGTACGTGCAATTTCGGAAATTACAAAGCAGGTTTGTGTGTTGATGTGGAGAACGGTCGGATCGAGAGAGACTGAAGTTCGGTTCACTTCTCATTACATCTGAGAGAGGGTGAAAAGGCTTAAAGTGCTAAATCATTCTTTTCTTTGTGTGTTTTTGCTAGTTGTAACTTTATTCTTTATAATATATAATTGGACATAAAATTGGAAATCAGCTCACAGTTGGAAATTCCAGCAGAGACACCAGATGGATTGATGGCTGCCCAGAAGGTGGACTTACAAAGTGGACTTGGATTCAGCTCCATCTCTGCTCATCATCAGCATTGCCATATTGTCTTATAATTCTGAGAAGGATTTGGACTTCCATGGTTTTCTTTAGTGGATTGCAGCTCACTTTGAGAAGATTTGGGGTCCCTTTGTATTTCAGGAGGACAAGAGTTGGCTACTAAACATAAAAGTGATGTTAAATCATCAACATACGCTCCTCTTCACAAAGCAGGAGTAAGCAGCCACAATGCACAGCTCACTAATTGCAGAGAAGAGTCAGCTACACAAAAAAAGGCCGCACCTACTGTAAGGCAGGAAGCAGACATACAGGGTCAAAATCACAGGAACACAGTCATATATGGGATAATGAAGACAGAATCATATTTACACCCAAAAAAATGTATCATTTTAACATCAACCTTGCACTATACTCGACTCAAAATCACCCACTTAGCCTCTGACATGTGTTTTTAGGTTTTACATATAGGTGTTGGCAGTAAAACTGGTATATTATTATAAATCATAAGCTCTCCCCAATGACAATAAACTTATTAGCTGAAATAGTGAAGCAGTGCTAACAGACTCTGTTCTTACCTGTTACCTGTAACAAAGTAGTTTGTTCTTACATTGGCAGTAATAACACGGTGTCAAGCATGGCTCCGCTTTCCTGATCTAATTAACTCAGAACATAAAATATGAAACAGAGTTTTCACAAAACAAATGTACTTTCCATGAATGCAACATTAGTCCGCTTATAGTCCCTCAGATTTATGTTCTGCAACTATATCATCAGACTGAGCTCTTGATTATAGAGGCAGGGGGGACTGCTAAGCATTCTGATTGGCTAGTGGTTAATCGGAACTATTGGTCCCAGTGTAAATAATGATCAACCCATGCAGGTAATACAAGAGATGATAAGATGGAGTTTTTAAGAACTATGAATGCATAAAGGCATAATAGACATGCTGGTCCAGTGTATCCATTTCACACTTTGTCTCTCCAAAGAATGACATGACATGGACACACATGCAGAACTTCCTGAGCGAACAGGAAAGGGAAATGGATTTTGAAATGAGGAGTGGAATCGCCATTTTAAAAAGCATTTAGAAAATCACTTTATTAAATTGAAATTCAAAAAACGTTTTTGAAATGAAGTTTTTAAAAAGCATTTTGAAAATCAGTTTATTAAACTGGAATTCAAAAAATGAATTTACAAATGCAGAATTCATTCAACAATTCAATATTTAAGCACAGAATTCTTTATTTTGATGCGTGTGACTCTTGTGGTTCTCCATAGAAACGTAAGGTCTGTAATCAGAAACACCCCACAATCTTATATATCCACTCCAAGCAGAGGGAAAGTGTTTCGGTGCAAACTAAAGGAGAAGAAGAACCACCAGATGAAGGTCCTTCGTGTGCTGTTCAAAGCAGTCTCACAAGCATCTCACTGATCACTGCTGCCGTATTGTAGATCAGCTTGTTAGTCTCGGTAAGCGTGGCTGTAGGTATCATCCATAGTGCTGCATTAACATCATCGAGTAGACCTTCTGAGGGTACTTCACGTAATCTTGGTAACCGGCTACGGGGGATCCAGGTTTCAAGCTTTCTGAAGAGATTTTAGGATCTGGGATGAATTTCTACCTGGGCATACAAGCTCTCGGGCAAAGCTTTGCTTCTGGCCTCAGTGGATCTGTTGGGTCCAGAGTGAGGTCTCACAAAGCTATAGGTGGATGTTGGAGAAGTATCACTGATTGGACTCTGTTCCATGGGTGGTGTTGTTCGGATAACCTGGAAAATAAATTATAGATAGCTTCAGACTTAATAGAAAGACTTTATTTGTAAATAGTGCCATTAACATAAGCAGGAATTTTACTGTGATTAACAAAAGATCACCTGTATCCATGACTGCAAAAGAAAATTACAATAATTTTTTTTATCCAAATACATTTTATTAAAATGTGTTCAACACATACTTTTAAGATATTCTTAATCAACAGTGCAATGACCTGCAAGTGCACTTCAGAGGCTAAGAATAATTTACAAGAATTAGGGAGAGTCTTCAACTCAGCACTAGACTTAGCCAGACCTACACTAGCAATTTGTGGCTGAGGTAATTTGGCTCTAAAGCTAAACTCCACCACTGTGTCTTTTTCTCCCACTGTCTGTCTTCCACATAAAGGAATTACTATATCTTAGACCATGCACTATTAGCTGGGAAGATAGCTCTGGAGGACTGGAGGCACTGGATGAAGGGGGCAAGCATCAGACTGGCCACAGGAGTATATCATTCTTGCAAAATCTAATGATTAAACTCCAGGCAGGCTAGATAGTCACTGTTTTGGGGTCATTTTAATTTCGCTAACACTCTGGTTCATGAAACATTCAATCAGATGCTGTCTCAGCAGTTCTCCACCGAATCTAGTTAACCAGCTAAAGAGACCACTTTGTCACTATCTTGTGCGTTGGGAGGTATAAAGTTTGTTTAACCAGATGTTTAATCTATTGAGCCAGATTCCAGCTCAAGCCCATCCTAGCAAACTCTATAGGTCATTCTCAATACACTCATGGATTATCCATTGGGCCCACACTGCCAAGTTCACCTGCCACTTGGTGGACCACTCTAGATAAGGACACCCACAAATATTTTTGCTAGAAATAAAACTGTTTCCTAACCCACCTCAGGTTAGTTACAGTCCTTGCTGACTCACATAACTTCAGACCTTGTCTCCTGCTTACTTTGATCACAAGGCAACAGCGTTATCTTCACTGTAGATTTGTATTCTGAAAAAGATCATTTCAAATCAGGTCCAAACTGAAAGACTAAATTAAGGGTTTGAAGCTGTTTTACACATGGATAGAATATGCACACAATGCTCTAACTTCTGGTGTAGCTGGTCTCTCTTCCTTTCATTCTTTACTTCCATACCAACCTTCTGTTGAAGTAACAGTTGTCTCTGTTTTCAGAAGATTTTCGTCACTCATTTTTTGTGTCACTAAGAACTTTCACCCAGGTATACTGGACCCTTCGGAACGCAGAAAATCATCAATGCAAAAGCTTTTCTTTTAAAACTACCTGCTGCCAAAATTAATACTACATTTCATGTTCTTCCACTGAAAAACTGTCTACAGCTGCCTGGAGGCGAAGGGAAGATGTTGTAATGGTACTGCTGGGTTGGATTTGTGGCCTGTGGGGGGGGGTTTTTTGTTGTTGTTTTTTGTTTTTTTGGCTGTCCTCCCTGTTTAACTTTTAAGTTTCAGATGAAATTGTTAGTTTTGCTTTGTGCTGGTGATTCACCAGTGAGGGGAGTCTTTTTTATTTTTTCCATGTTTTTCCATGCTTCCGACAGCTGAATAGAACAATCAAGTGTGGGTTATTCTAAGGCTGGAGGGTGCCACAGCCTTTTTTTTGGCTGTTTGTTTCAGTTAATAGTTAATAGCCTTTCTGTCCTTCCTCTAGTTGTCCAGTTAGTAACCAAACTATGACATTTGCTTGTGTCACTTGTTCTTATAACTGGATATTTGTCAATGCAATTGGCACTCTATTCTCGACGAGAAGCCTGGGTTCGGGAGAGCCCAAGTGTCCTGGAGGGACGTTCCCTGCTGGATAATCGATGGACGAGTGGCAGAAGTGGCACGTCGTGTGCCTGGTTGGACTGTCTATTGAGGACATTGAAGACATCTACCTGTTCGGAACCATGATAACGGGGTTCTTGCTGATCGGAGCTGGCTTGGCCCTGGCTTATCGGAAATTGAAGAAAGCGGTGAATGCCTTTCAAAACCCCACAAGGCTGGCCGCTATTATCGAAAATACGGGAAGAGCTGTGAGTACTCAGACTGTTCTTACTGAACGCAATATGGGAAAGATCTTGGAGGAGCTCACGGTTCTAAAACAGATGATACAACAGGAGACCAGTGATGGACATTAAGAACAACTGTAAAATTGATACAGTTTGTTCATCCCAAAACAACATTTACAACACCCCCCACCCCGACGGCGCCAGCTGGACAATGCTTGAAGGTTGATGCCGAGGAGAACAACAACAATTCTTCCCAGAGATACAATACCAAGAACGAACTGACTCTCTTGCCCTATTCCACAAGGCCACCTGCGTAGGCTGCGGACTGTTGATTTTCACCTAATAGTCGAAAGGACACTCTCTCAGGCTGAACACAGGATACACATCCCCACACAGACGCACACACGTACACTGATACTGATACGCCCTCACCCAACGCCTCCCATGCTTTCCTCCCATCCGATGTGGACATCGGCTCAGCCGGAGGCGCAATCGCGAGATTGCAGCATCCCAGATGCAACTGTTCACACTGGAACATCAAAAGATTCAGCAGAGCGACTGAGTTCAAAGCACCTGAGCAAAAACACGTAGTGTGACCAGTAACACAAATATGTGTCAGTTAGAGGCTGCTTGCGTCTACCTAAGTCAAATCTCATTTACCACACTTACCTCAGGAACTGCATACACTGTGTTTTCAATGGTTTCCCTGGTATCTGGTGGTCAGACATGAATAAATAAATATGTAGTGATTTTCTTTAACTTATATTTTTCTTTGCAGGCTTTAACTGACGGTTTCTATTATTCTGCATTCCTAAGTCATTTCAGCTGATATTACATTAAATCCAAATTTTATCAAAATAATTGAATTCTCACACATAAACTAGACCTGGCATGGCACTCCAACCTGATATCACGGCAGAGCATGTAATAGACACACCAGTCCACTGCGTCCATTTCAAGCTTCGCCTTTCCAAAGTGTAAAAAAGACACACATGCAGAAGTTTCATTACTTTATGCGAACGCTGCAGTACCAGCAGAATAAGATAAAATATTTAAAGCAACAAAGTCAGTAGTGAGGAAAAAGGTATGATGAAGTACATTCCAGGGTTCTTAATATATGTATACACGTGTAAATGTATTAATAATGTCCATTTAAATGCTTTCAGATAATTATTTTCATGTTGGCTTGAAATAAAATATCTCCCTCTGCTGTTGTTGCAATTTCTACATGCATGTAGATTTCACATTTCAGCAAGGCAAAGCGTGGAATGGAAACAGTGGTCACTCATAGTTGGGATTAGTAAAGTACGTTGGCAAAAGTTTCAGTTTCAGTTTCAATTTTATTTCTATAGCACATTTAAAAGTCTCTGGTACATCAAAGTGCTTCACAGAAAAGCCACATTTGCGGGGTTAATAATAACAAGCAATGTATTTTGCAACAACAAGTATTTTGACGATTTTTTTATTTATTTACTTTTGCAATATCTTGATAAATACTTGCTTGGACTTACTTTTATGTTTCGTTCGATGATGAATATAACCTATAACGAGGATTATGATGATGGCAGCAACAACAACACACACAGTCACGGTGGTATTGTTGGCATCTATGTGGCCTGTAAAGGAAAAACAAAACTGATTACAAAGGCACTGTACAATTCTAAGTTGATATTATTAATACAAAAAATAATAATAATAGATATTTAAGGCAGTTTTTGTTTTTTTTGCTAGAGTAGAAAACTCAATCTTCAAATATTTTTATTTTTAGAGTTTGTATTTCACTAAAGTTCTGTTGCATGACATCTTTAAAAGGATATCTTTTAAATTTTCATTCATTATTTCTTTGGCATCTAATCTTACCTGACTTCGTGTCACATTGAGATTTTAGCACCATCGTGCTATTTTTCCAGCTTACTTCATTGCTATGATTACAAAAGACAGTGTCTTGCTGCAGGTAAACAATCAGAGAGGAAAGCATGTCTGTGGTGCTGGGATTTTCTTCCAAAAGAGAGCAGTTGTGAGCATCACATCTAAAAGTACGGCTGATGTTCAGGTCCACTATAGTGCAGGTTACAGTCAGGTTACAGGAGTCTGAGCTGCTGGAGGTCAATGTCAGATTAACTGGAGACACTGGATCTGGGAATTAAAAGCAGGTGTGAATAGAATTAACACAGATATATGCTGTGTCAATATTTGAAATGAAAATGACAAAAATAAACCTACCTTGGACTATGACCTTGATTTCACCTACCCTTTGCTCTTTTCCCCCAGTCACTACTGCAGTATAATCTCCACTGTCACTGTGTTTTACATTTTTCAATACCAAAGAGTAATTTTGGCCAAAAAAATCAGCTCTTACTTCATAGCTGCCAAACAATACTGACTCTTTATTATAACTGATTTTACCAACATAATTACTGGTATTAAACTTCCAGAAAAAGTCAGTCTTTTTCTCAAGTTTAACAGGTTTCTCTACATCCAAGTGTAAGTCCTTTCCGTGCAGTACAAACACATGTTGGAGCCCTAAAAGAAAAGAAACCAAAAAGTATCAGAATCATGAACATTCAGCTCCAATTCTGTTAAACCAAACACAACAGTAATACAAAAAAGACCTGACACAAATATTGTTGCAGTGTTGTGGATATTTATTTTGTAGTACTTTTTTCACCAGAGCTTTTCTGTTCTTTGCACACCTCACAAAGCACTTTGGTCAGGTCTTGGTAATCTACTCACACAGGGGCAGGCATGATTGAACGATGGAGACCAGCTGTGTTGGTCAACCTCTCCTGACACCACCCACTGCTCCACCCTATCATTTGATTATTTTCATTATTGTCTAGTCACATGGGCATAGAAAAAAAGTGCTGGTGTGAATGGGTAAATGAGGCAAGTTGTGTAAAGCACTTTGAGTTCTCAGAGTAGAAAAGGGCTATATAAGAACCAGTCCATTTACATCAAACTGCTTGCTGTCTGTGGCACCCACCAAACATTATGGGTTTCACACATCAGATAATCAGTATCAGAATCAGAATACTTTAATCATCCCTAAGGAAATTATGTTTGTGGAAAACCCAAACTTTTATGAGATACACCTTCAATCTCACTTCAGACAGTGCAACTCTCATGTCTCGAGATATGACCAAATATATTAAACCAATCAGAACATGACCAGGGTTTGGACGAGTAAGCAGAGTCTCACACATCTCTCTGCAGCTTATCTCCTACTGTTATACACTTAAAATTCCCATCACCACAGAGACTCTGTGTGTTGGGATTTTAAGGGTATATTTTAGTGGTGGGTTTTGATAATCGATTTATCGATTAAAATCGATTCTGGCTTGGATAACGTGATATCGATTCATTAAAATCCTGAATGGATTTTTTTAATATTAATTTATTTTGCCCAAAACGCCAGAATCTCAGGTTAAACCTCACAAAATTTCAAGAACCACCAAACAGCTAAAACAGTAAATGAGAGCAGGTACACAGATTCTGCACAAAGATGTAAACACAAAGCTCGGACCTGCCGACGGAACAGAATCAGTGAGATGTCGCCTTTCTCACCCGACGGCACTGACACGGTCGGGGCTGAAAGCCGACAGCTCGCTGATTCCGATGTTTCGGCGGGTCCGAGCTTTGTGTTTATGCCCTTTTTGCGCTGATTCTAAAACTGTTAGTTTTATCTCTCCATCCATCCATCCATCTTCATCCGCTTATCCGAGGTCGGGTCGCGGGGGTAGCAGCCTAAGCAAAGAGGTCCAGACCTCCCTCTCCCCAGCCACCTCCTCCAGCTTGTCCGGGGGAATACCAAGGCGTTCCCAGGCCAGCCGAGAGATATAATCTCTCCAGCGTGTCCTGGGTCTGCCCCGGGGCCTCCTCCCGGTGGGACATGCCTGGAACACCTCGCCCAGGAGGCGCCCAGGGGGCATCCTTGCCAGATGCCCGAACCACCTCAGCTGGCTCCTTTCGATGTGGAGCAGCAGCTGCTCTACTCTAAGCCCCTCCCGGATGGCCGAACTTCTCACCCTATCTCTAAGGGAGAGGCCAGCCACCCTTCGGAGGAAGCTCATTTCCGCCGCTTGTATCCGCGATCTCGTTCTTTCGGTCACTACCCACAGCTCGTGGCCATAGGTGAGGGTAGGGACGTAGATCGACCGGTAAATTGAGAGCTTCGCTTTTACACTCAGCTCCCTCTTCACCACGACTGACCGGTGCAGCGTCCGCATTACTGCAGCCGCAGCCCCAATCCGTCTGTCGATCTCCAGCTCCCTTCTCCCATCACTCGCGAACAAGACCCCGAGATACTTGAACTCCTCCACTTGGGGCAGGAACTCATCCCCGACCCGGAGTGGGCACTCCACCCTTTTCCGGCTGAGAACCATGGCCTCAGATTTGGAGGTGCTGATCCTCATTCCCGCTGCGTTACACTCGGCTGCGAACCGCTCCAGTGCGAGCTGGAGGCCCTCACCCGATGAAGCCAACAGAACCACATCATCCGCAAAAATCAGAGATGAGATTCTGAGGCCACCAAAGCGAAAGCCCTCCGCCACTTGGCTGCGCCTAGAAATCCTGTCCATAAAAATTATGAACAGAACCGGAGACAAAGGGCAGCCCTGGCGGAGCCCATCACCCACCGGGAACGAGTCCGACTTATTGCCGGCAATGCGAACCAAGCTCTTGCAACGGTTGTATAGGGATTGAATGGCCCGTAGCAATGGGCCAGACACCCCATACTCGCGCAACACCTCCCACAGGACGCCCCGAGGGACACGGTCGAATGCCTTCTCCAGGTCCACAAAACACATGTAGACTGGTTGGGCAAACTCCCATGCACCCTCAAGTATCCTCGAGAGGACAAAGAGCTGGTCCAGTGTTCCGCGACCAGGACGAAAACCGCATTGTTCCTCCTGTATCCGAGGTTCGACTAGCGGACGAACCCTCCTCTCCAGCACCCTGGCATAGACTTTCCCGGGGAGGCTGAGGAGTGTGATCCCCCTGTAGTTGGAACACACCCTCCGGTCCCCCTTCTTGAAGATGGGGACCACCACCCCGGTCTGCCAGTCCACAGGTACTGCCCCTGATCTCCACGCAACATTGCAGAGACGTGTCAACCAAGACAGCCCTACAACGTCCAGAGCCTTCAGGAACTCGGGGCGGACCTCATCGACACCAGGGGCTCTGCCACCAAGGAGTTGTTTAACTGCCTCAGTGACCTCGCCCCCGGAAATTGGTGGGTCACACCCCTCATCCCCAGACTCTGCTTCCTCCCCGGAAGACGTGTCAGTGGGATTAAGGAGGTCCTCGAAGTATTCCTTCCACCGCCCGACAATTTTCTCAGTCGACGTCAACAGCGCTCCACCAGCACTATACACAGTGCAGGTAGAGCACCGCTTTCCCCTCCTGAGACGCCTGACGGTTTGCCAGAATCTCTTCGAGGCAGTCCGAAAGTCTTTTTCCATGGCCTCTCCGAACTCCTCCCACACCCGAGTTTTTGCTTCAGCCACTGCCCGAGCCGCATTCCGCTTGGCCTGTCGATACCTGTCGGCTATCTCTCTCCAAACATTATTGACCGAACCAGCAGCAAAAGAAGATCCAAACTACGCTTCACATAAACATCGTCATGGACTCCCTCTTACTTTGCTGTTTTGCTTCCACCACACTTCATGCACAGCTCTCTCTGTATACTTCAAGAACAGTTTCCCGTCTAAAAATCTGTTTTCTGCATTATTCGCTTGCTTGTTACGCACAAGTCTACCGTTGTTACCGCTGTTTTTTTCCCTTTTACTTCCGAAAAGAAAGCCTAATTTCTGCTGTTCAATAGGTTACTGAACAAATGTAAACTTTTTAAAATTATGTAAAATGCAAAACGCTTAGCTGTGTCTGTAATAAAACCACTGTAACTTCAGAGGTAATGTTCATTTGTTGATTAATGGTTTTCTTTCGTTTTTGATGTACTGCAGAATATTTTTATAAAATCCCAGGCCAGGAAAACCTTCATGTTTTTCTGTGTTTTATCTTTAGCTACTTTGACACAAAGGCCTCTGCTGTGATGCTTACACCTTTGATAAAGCCTTGCGAGTGTCAGCTTCCTTTTTATAGATACAAAAATATGTAAATGTACTGATCTGAATTATAATATTTCTGACTGTCTGAGGCAAAATTTCCCAGATTTAAATCGAATCGAATCTAATTGAATCGAATCGTGGATCGAATCGATTCGGGACCTTGTGAATCGGAATCGGAATCGAATCGATTCTAGAAATCAGTGACGATACCCAGCCCTAGTATATTTCTCGGTGATTCCAGATCAGAAATAAGGCAAATAATAAAAAAGTTACCCTTAAAATTAAAAAAAAAATATAGTTTATTTGTTTAAACTGCACCAAAAAATGGCCTGTGTTTGTATAGCGTTTTACTAGTCCCTAAGGACCCCAAAGCGCTTTACACAACCAGTCATCCACCCATTCACACACTGGTGATGCCAAGCTACATTGTAGCCACAGCTGCCCTGGGGCGCACTGACAGAGGTGAGGCTGCCGGACACTGGCGCCACCGGCCCTCTGACCACCACCAGTAGGCAACGGGTGAATGACAGAGACTGCTCGAACCCCCAACCTTCCGATTACAAGGCGAACTCCCAACTCTTGAGCCACGATCGCCCCGTTATATATGGGCTAATGGGCTCTTCAATGTCTTCTTAGTAAATAACAGCAGCAAAGGAGTTCCAACAATCTTTCACTCTACTTTATATATCAACCAAAGACCAGGTCAGTTAGGGTTACTTTGAAAGTTGCACTCTTGGCCTCCCACGCACTAAAAAAAAAATTGTTATATTTTTTTTTTTAGTGCAGGATACTGTGGCTCCTATGAAGATTAAATCAACATCCTAGGGAGGATTCACTCCTCAGCAGGGCTCTAGAGTGCGACGCAACCTAAATTCTCAATGGTGCAACTAAAAAAGTCTGACGTCGCATCGGTGCTACCAGCTGTTCAAGTAAAAAACTAAAGTCTTCATAACTCTGAAAGTCTCCATGTGGTCAACAACAGATACACAACATGCCCATATCATGGTCAAACCAATCAGAGATAGTCAAGGGCAGGACCTCTCTGATTGGCCATGGTACAGATATTCCTTTATTCCTTTAGGCCTACGTGTGTGTACTTTCAAAAGTGCTGACGGACAGAGTAGCCTAGTATCCAGAAAACACACTATATACCAGGATAAATACATTGCCCAAATGTCCCCAAGTCTGAAATAATTCTTCACAAGAAAAATGGCTTAAACGTAAACCCCACATACATTTATTGGTGTCATCACAGACACATTGGGAAAAAAAAGGTGTGTGTGTGGAGGGGGGGGTTGGCCATCTGAGGGGCATGTGACTGCAATGGAGGATCGTCCATAAAATATCCAACTGTTCAGATATTAAGATGTTCAGTTTTAAGCCTTTGAGACACTTTGAGGTCCTTTTAATTTAGATTTACTTTTTATTTAATATATCTTGAGATGTTTTAAGTTTAAATTTCAGCTTGGTGAAACACTTGAAGCACAAGCACTTTTTCAGTAACTTATCTTTCTTGTGGAACTGTGCTCCAAATAAAGAACTTTGTGTTGACAAGATTGATAGTTAACCATTTATAAATCAATATTGTCTGTATGGACAGCAATTTTCAAAAAAAAAAAAAGGTGAACATGTAAAACTGTGGTGTTCTGCAATGCGTTTGAAATATTTGGGCGCACCTAAGAAAAAAAGTTAAGTGCACTAATGCAACCGAGGCAAAATGTTAGTCTAGAGCCCTGCTCAATGAAATTTACAAACGAGCACCTAAAAAGCAGACCTCTGAAATTACAAAGTACAAATACTTTGTTACATTGTTAGTTCGTACTAGAAAGAAAGTACAAATACTTTGTTACCGTGTTAAGTAGACTTCTTAGGTATCTTTACTTTATTTCAGTATTTACTTTCATGATAGCTTTTTGCTTTTGCTCCATACATTTTAAGAGAAATAGCTTATATTTTAAAAACAGGCTATTACTTTTTTTTACTTTAGGTTTAAAGCACCCGAGGGAGGTTTTTATTTACCAGCATACATGCCTTTAAAAATTAAACTGATTGGAGCATGAATGATGGGCACATAAATTGTAGGATATTAACAAGTTTAAATATTAGTATAAAAACTAGCTATTTACCTTTTGTTTCAGATGAATACATCCACAAAATTGCGCCCCAAAATAAAATGCAACGCATCTTGATATGTGCCTTCAAAATTCTGGTAAAGCTTTCAAAGTTCTTGTAAAGCTTGACTCAGGAAGTTTGAACATCCTGTTTTGTTTTACACTTTCTGTGTAGGTTTTTTCTCTGACTCGTTCACGCTTCTCAACTGATCTATCGCCACTGATGGTCCCATTTACCCTCCATCTTCGAAAAAGACAGTTTTAAAGTTCCATAATTTATATAAATTTACTATAAATTTCTGAGCTTTGCTGAGAAATTGACAGTTTCTGTCAACAGAAATTAGAAAACTGAAAACACAAACATTACATTTTTAGTAAGAGCTTAATGCAGTGACTGAAACTGAAAACTTTATCATTAAATGTCTGTGAAGGTTCTCAGTCATCCAGGTCATCGTAGTCAAAGGAGCTTGCAAAGAAAAGCGTCTGGACTTCTTTAAGTTACTTGAAGACGTTTCACCTCTCATCCGAGAAGCTTCTTCATTAAACGTTAAATGTTTATCATTAAACATCATCACATCTAAAAGTACCAGAGTATTCAAATGTACAAATTTGCTCTGTATTGTAAATTGACTTGCGTGGTGGTGATGTGCATGCTTTAGTGTGTGTGTTATTTATGGGTTTGAGAAACACTGATGCGTGAGTTTGAGTGGGAGGTGTCTGTGTTCAGCAGTGATGCCTTGAGGAGAAAAAAACAGTTCCTGAGAGTGTTGGTGCTGATTTGGATAGACTGCAGTGCCTCCTAGAGGGCAGTAGGTCAAACAGGTGAGATGTAGAATGGCTGAAGTCTTTTGTAACAACAGTCAATGATCTGCTGCATTTTGTTGACCACTTTTTGGAGCCTCTTATGCAGTATGTAAGTATCCTCTCAATGGCTGAGCAGTGGAGGTTCACCAGTTGGGAACTGAAGAAAATGTAGTGATTTGGATTCCATTAATGATATCACTGAGTGATTGAATTCCTTATCAGTTCTCACTGGCTCTGCTTTGAGAGTCACCGCCATCGCTAAACAGCATATCAAAGACATTACAGTAGTGCTTATGAATTGCATCCTCCGTGGTAATATGGTTGTGCATGTTGGAGGTATGTCTCCTCTTTCCCGTGATCAGTTTGGGGTTGTTACTCAAGAAATGTCATTATTACACATATTACAAAGATGACTTTTCATAAAAGTAATATAGTACACTACTTATTTCTCTCAGGAGAAAATTTTCTACATAAAATGACCAGAAATTAAACATGTCCCATTTAACCATACACACTTCAGGCTACAGTCCCACTCGCCAATTTAAATCCCTATCCTGAGGTTCTCATCATCCTCTATGTGCACAGCCTAGATACAGCAAACTATGATCTCTTGTATCCTCCCTGCTGAACTTTATGTTTTTAGTCACTGAGTTGATGTGAACAGTAAAGGCTTCTAGATCTTGGGTTTTGATTTTGATCCATGTGTAATCCAAGTATCTGTACCTGTGGCTGGGTGCTTTCCCTTTGAAAGTGCCAAGAGCTTTACTTTCCACTTCCTCCATGTAGAGGTTGGCTGCAATGGGTGACACTGATGAGCCCATGACACATTCATGTTTTTGTCTATAGAAACCCGCGTTGTATAGAGTTGGTTCTGTTTTGCAAGTACCTAAAGGGACAAGCCCCACTAGGGTTTAACTACCTGGGACTTTTTATCTGGTTTTGAAGCTGAAGAAGATAAGAGGTGAAACACCTTCATGAAACTGAAAGAAATCCAGTTGGTTTCTTTCCTTAGTTTAAGTTAGGGCTGTGGCTACCTTTACTGTGTGATGTGCAAACCATGTATGTGCGGTCAGTGCCTTTTAAATCATTTTTCATTAAATTATCTGACAAATAATATGGTTTTATTTATACTCAGAGGTTGTGCTTTAGTTTTGGTGAGTGAAATTCTAGTATTTCTTAGTCTATTGACACTGATCTAAGCAGCTACTGAATGTATGTCAGCACTTTGCAACCACATAGATTGTGATTGCAGGTTTCTAGCCAAGCTTGTTTTTAGAGCAAAGGTGGGCAATTAATTTTCTCAGGGGACCACATGAGAAACTGGGACTGCTGTGGAAACCTTTAGCAAAAAGCTGGACTCACTTTGGCTCTGTATTAATTTTCTCTTTTTCAGCTGCTACTGATGAGAGTAGATATGACAATTAGAAAATGAAAATGCAAAATGTGTATGTGGCGTGAATAAGACACGGCGGGACCACGGAGCAACGTTCAGAGTCATCTTTATTTACATCTCACCACACCACAACACCCCCAAACCCCTGAGTCCCCGTGTTTTTAACTAGGCGGGCGTGATTAAGGATGCCGTGCAGGTGCGTCCGCCCTCCCTGCACGGCACCGCAGACCACGCCCCACCACATACCCCCATCGCCCGATTGAGGCCGGGGAGCCATCCGGCCGAACCTACTCCCCCACCGCCAGTGGGAGAGGGAATCAGCCCGGACAGCT
Organism: Aulonocara stuartgranti; assembly: GCF_965226115.1. Lineage (NCBI taxonomy): Eukaryota > Metazoa > Chordata > Actinopteri > Cichliformes > Cichlidae > Aulonocara > Aulonocara stuartgranti. The sequence goes on from NC_138954.1 coordinate 9,362,213, forward strand.
GGCACCCCCAGGCCCCGGCCAAGCGACGGGGAGGTGCGAGTTCAGGCGGCCGCCCGCGAATCCAGCGGCGCAGGCAAAGCTGGTTCGGAAGTCGGACACGTGACAGGTGCACCCGGCGCGGCCGGCACAAGCGTGAGCCCCAGCTCACAGGTGGCTGGGCAGAGGTGTGGCGTGTACAGGCCTCTGGTGGTGGTGAGGCCGGTCTGGCGAGCACGGCGATCTCAAGCGTGGCGCCCGCCTCGCTCGCCAGTTCCACTCGAGCAAGCTCCCCTGGCACTGGGACCTCCAGCTCCTTGCGCGGCCCCTCCGTCACCGCTGTCGCTCCCTGCTGGAGCAGCCCATAGCGCGACTCCTCCGTCACTACTGCTCCCTCCGCCGCCACTCCCGGCTCGAGCAGCCCCTCGTGCAGCTCCTCTTTCTCCAACCGGCGCAGACCCTCGCGCACCTCGTCTGCCGCCTCCGGTTGGAGCGGCTCATCCACCACTCCCGGCAGGAGCAGCCCTTCACCTGGCTGTTTCCCCCTCCTCCGGCAGGCGCAGATCCCCGCGCGCCTCGTCTGCCACCTCCGGCTGCTGAGGTGCCTCACGCGGCTCCTCCACCGCTTCACTGTCCTCGGGACACACCTGTGGGGGTGGCGCCCAGGCCCAGAGCAGCGCCGCCAGCTCCCCAATCCTTTCCAGGTGCCGCTCGGACTGGTCCTGTAGCTCTTCCTGCTGGCGACGCACCTCCGCCGCCTGCTCCCGCTGGGCGGCCGCCATTTCGGCCACTCTCTGGGCCAGCTCCTCCATTCCCTGGCTCCGATATGGACCCGCCGTGCTGCCTCCTGGGTTTCGGCACCAATGTGGCGTGAATAAGACACGGCGGGACCACGGAGCAACGTTCAGAGTCATCTTTATTTACATCTCACCACACCACAACACCCCCAAACCCCTGAGTCCCCGTGTTTTTAACTAGGCGGGCGTGATTAAGGATGCCGTGCAGGTGCGTCCGCCCTCCCTGCACGGCACCGCAGACCACGCCCCACCACAGTGTACAATGAAAACACCAATACTTTATCACTTAAGCGTGACGAAGTGGTCAAAGGGGTTATAAAAATAAATAAATGTAGCCCTGTCTGAAATTATTCAGGCTTACAGGGTAAAGGAAAAAAAGTCTACTGTTATAAAAAAATGGTTAAAATATAAATAGTTGATAAAAGGTTTAAAATCATATGCTTTGGTACAAATGTATTTCATTTACAGTTAAGAGTCCAATAAATAAAAGGGTTTCATGATTTAGAGTTCATTTTCTATGCAGAATCAATATGTTGGGGTGTAACCTAAGTTTATTTACCCATCTAATGTCAGTTATCTCAATGTTGTATTGTCATTGGTTGTTGTGCTGACGAGCCAGTCAATGTCATTCTTCTCTGCTATGGGGGCGGGACGAGTGGTAAGATTTGTGTGAATCTGTGGGAGCGGACACAGAAGCTAAGTCCGAAGAGAGAGATGTTGTAAGGCAAACGTGGTGTGGATTTTGCATCTAAGTGTATCATTGAGGTCGACTACCCGTGGTCCTGATATTACTTATTTGTGATCTGCAAGAGGTAAATGAGACTGTGTGCCTTGACATTTGTACTGTAACTATTCGTTATAGTAGTAAAATGGTGTGATATGTGATGCTAACTAGCGGCTTGCTAATTAGCGCAGCTTACCGCGTTATGTGCTGTGATGCCATGCTGTATGTTTAGCTCTGTTATTTTCAGTCAAAGCATGCTAATGCTAAATCGTTATGTGATAGCATTTGGTATTGTAGCTCAAGTGTTTTAATATGTTTAGAAGCCGATGGACGCTCTGAAAGGAGAGGGAGAGAGAGGTTTCTGCCCGGATGGACCCTGCTGTTTTCTCACCCCTGACTGTTTTCTTACCCCTGACTGTCTTCACTACTGGTGAACTAACTGCCCGTTTCTGATTGCCCCACTAACAAACTCATTGGACTCGTGAGTACTAACTGGAACTAAAGTGCACGTATTTTGTTTATTGCTCAGTTTGAGTGAAGCGGCCATCAGTTTTAGGCCTCACCGCACCCGAACTTCGAATCAGGCCTGCAACAAGCACCGTGCTACAGGTGTAGTGTGGACAGGTTAAAGTGTGTGTGTGTGTGGGCCCACTGTTACATATTCGGTTTAAATTGAGTAAGTGTGTAGTTTTAATCAAAGTTATTATCAAAGGTTGAAATTCATCCATTTTAAAGGTGTGAGCTGTTGTAACTGAAATAACAGTTGGCACCTAAGAAAGAGGTATTTTGTTTTGATAATCTTTTATTGAAAACCCATGTAGTCACTTTTACAGTAATTTTGTTTATTTTAATTCAATTCATTTTATAAAAGTAACTGTTTATTTTATTTCTTTTTGTCTAAATAAATACCCGGTGAGGGATAAATTTGTGTAAAATACAGTTGTGGTGGTCCTTATTATAGCAATTAGAGGGTATCAGGTATCATTATTAGTAGCACTATGAACCCAGGCCCAGTCTCATTGTACTATATACTCTAGCTTTACCATAGCTACGTGGGACCTGGGTTACATAAATAAATAAATAAGACAACGACACCTAGGGGAAAATTCACCCCTAAAGAAATCCTAAAGTCTTTTTAGAAACCAGAAAAGCTCACACAGGTTCAAAGATGCACAACTGAGTAGGGCTGGGTATCGTCACTGATTTCCTTCAATTCCAATTCACAAGGTCCCGAATCGATTCGATCCACGATTCGATATGATTCGATTTGAATCTGTTTTGCCTAGGACAGTCAGAAATATTATAATTCTGATCACGTATCAGTTCATATCCATATTTATATATCTATAAAAAGAAAGCTGACAATTATGAGACTTTATCAGAGATGTAAGCATCACAGCAGATGCCTTTATGTCAAAGTAACTGAGGATAAAACACAGAAAAACATGAAGGCGATTTTCCTTGCCTGGGATTTTATAGCAGACGACCTTAAAAATATTCTGCAGTAGATCAAAAATGAAAGAAAACCATTAATCAACATATGAACATTACCTGATGCTGCTGAAGTGAAGCAGAGCAAAGTTACAGAGGTGAGTGGTGCAGCTACCTTTCTTCACAATGGCTGGAATCAAAATAAATCGGCCATTCTACAAACAGGATGAAAAACTTGTCTCTAATAATCAGCTATTTACTATAGGCCTTCAAGCTGGCAGTAGTTACACCATTACTTAAAAAATCATCACTTGAGGTATGTTTTCTCCAATCTTCAAACTTTCTTTTATCTCAAAAATCTTAAGAGTGTAGCTGTAAAAAAAAAAAAAAAAAGCTAGCAGATCATCTGCAGAGGAATGGCTTATTTGAAGAGTTTCAGTCAGGTTTCAGAGCTCATCACAGCACAGAAACAGCTTTAGTGAAGGTTACAAATGATCTTCTTATAGCCTCTGACAGTGGACTCACCTCTGTGCTTGTCCTGCTAGACCTCAGTGCAGCGTTCGATACTGGTGACCATAACATTTGATTACAGTGATTAGAGCATGCTTTAGATTTTAAGAAATGCAGTTTCTAGTCAGATGCTTACTATGGATGGCATTACATTGGCCTCCAGTAACACTGTGAAGAGCCTTGGACTCATTTTTGACCAGGATATGTCATTCAATGTGCATATTAAACAAATATGTAGAACTGCTTTGTTCCATTTTTGCAATATCTCCAAAATTAGAAATGCCCGGTCTCAGAGTGATGATGAAAAACTATTTCATGCATTTATTACTTCAAGGCTGGACTACTGTAATTCATTATTACCAGGATGCCTTAAAAACTCCCTGAAAAGCCTTCAGTTAATCAAGCAGAAAGAAAGAGCATATTTCTCCTATATTAGCTTCTCTTCATTGGCTCCCTGATAAATCCTGCTCCTTACATGTAAGGTCTTGAATAATCAGCATGCATTTTTTGGAAAGCTAAATTCAGGTGAACCCAATGAGAGCCATTATACACAAATGGAGAAAAGCTGGAACAGTGCTGAAGGATCCCAGGAGTGACGGGTTGACCAACATTACTCCAAGAGTGCACCAAAGAGATCACAAAAGAACCTAGAACAACATTAAAGAACAGCAGGCTTCACATGTCTCAGTAAAGGTCAGAGTTCATTTTTCAACAATAGAAAGAGACTGTGCAGAAATGAAATCCATGGGACAGTTCAAAGAGAAATCCACAGCTGACCAAAAAGAACACAGAGGGTCGCCTCACATCTGTGAAAAAATAAATCAACTGAAATTGAGAAGTGCACACACACACACACACACACACACACAGGTGCCAGGATCTCCCGGATATGTATGGACGAAGGGGATGGACACTATATATATTGTAGTTAAAAGCGTCTTGTTCTTCTTCCTTTTTGCATGTAAGAGGAATCCACGTACAAGTATTAAAGTCTCTCAAACTGACTTTGTGTTCATCTCTTTATTGTTTCAACCTCTACAGACTATATACTTATGACTACTGTTTTTTCACAACCACATGACATTTTTTCTAAGTCTAGAAAATTGCCATTGATAATTTATTACCGATAGCCTCATTTTTTTAAGGCTTACATGTAGTGTGTTAGTTCATGTACTCTCCTCCTTTTTGGGACCTGTTATTTTTATGTAGCTATGAAAAGTTTCACATTTTCTAGACTGCATAATCTTAGAATATTTTTAAAGTTAAAGAGAACTGCATTAGATTTGTGTGTGATGAAAACAAAGCAGTCAGAGTAATAAAGACAGAACACTTCACATGCAGTTTTATTAATGTAATAACAGTACACACTGAAATAGGTACATTGACTCACTGGTTCTCAGCTGACTCTCCTCCCTTTGTTGGCATGTCTGTAAACTCTGTGCCTATTTCATGTTCTCAAAAACAAAACTAGGTCTGTTAATTAGAATAGAATAGAATAGAATTCAACTTTATTGTCATTGCACATGCACAGGTACAGGGCAACGAAATGCAGTTTGCATCCATCCAGAAGTGCTTTAGTGATATAGATATATTACAATATATATTAGCAATAATATAGATATGTAAGTATATTACAGAAATGGGTCTATTATGGTATGTTATAATGTACACGGTATGAAGTATGTTGTGAATATTCTATAACTATAAGTATGTACAGGCTGTAGTGAGTACAAGTTATGTACAGGATGTGGACAGGATATAAGTATGAAAAACAAATTAATTCAAATTAAGAGAAATATTCAGCTACCTTTAAGCTATACCACAGTATCAATAACTGTGGTCTATCTTTAGACACAATTATTTTGTCTATTTTGAACCCAACCCACGGGCCACGGACCGGTACCGCTCCCAAAGCTGTTTCGTGCTGGGCCGTTAGAATTGAGGCTTGAGTGTGAAATTTTTGGTTTTCGGGGGGGGGGGGTTATAGTTTTTTTATCTTTATCTATCATTTATATTGTTAAGTTTCCCTGGGCCTTTTCCCGTGTGTTATGAATAAATCTATTTTTTAGTATCATGCTGGTTTTATTTTATTGTATTTATCCACAACACCTTAAAGGTGTAAACCGGTCCGTAGCACGAAAAAGGTTGTGGACCACTGCTCTAAAGTGTCCTACATATGACTGAACAAACACACATTCTCATTAAAATGTTTCTCTCTTGGTCAGAGTAAAATAAAAATCCACATTGTACACACAATAAACACTGTTAATCATTATAAATACAGTTATTGGTTTTCTTCAGTTTTCTTCTGGGTGTTTGTTGTTGGACTGTAGAATTGGACTTTGCAGCTCTGTCACCAGGACCATACACCGTCTCTGGCTGGGGGATGTTTTCAGTCTTAGTGGAAAATTTACCAAAGCATAAGTAGATGTTGGAGAATGACATAAGTCATGTCCTGAGGGAGTCTGATTTTGAGTCTGGACTGGAATGATGTCTTGCAAATAAATCAAAAGTGCTTTGTTAGGGACATGTAATAGTCATGATAATTTATCTTACATGCAAGAAAATATCACAAACAGTGATGTCTAAATCTGACAAGAAGAAGCAATATATATAGTTAAGAGAAGCCTTTATTAGTCTCACATGTGGGACATTTTTGGTCATGGCAGAAAGTACAAGTTTAAGAGCAGTAAAAATTAAGAAAAGAACAGCAGCCATACTATTGTAATGACCACACTGTAACCTCTGCATATTTACAGAATATACACTACATATCAGTTTAACACTGACATTTATCATCTTATATAATATTTGAGTAGTTTGAGGTATATTTATGATATATTTACGGACAACATGCATCTTTAGGTAGATAATAGACCTTTTTCTCCTCTGTCATTCTTCCTTGTGGTCTTTAACTTTTTGTTTTTGTTTTGTTTTCTAAAAAGGGGGGAAGGGAAAACAACAAAATTAATTAATGAATTTCCTTCTGAACACTTCTCCATCTTTGTTTTATAATTTTGATGGCTTTATTGTTATTTGTTTTTACTTGATATTGTTATTCATTTTTAATTGACTTCTTAAATCTCTCACTTCGGAGTGAATGAACACAGTTATAAACACACACACAGAGCATACACAAAATTAGCTCATACCTGCTGTACTAAAGTATATCTTAATCTGGGCTTCCCATGGCATTACCTAATCATAAGAGGAATGTGTATTTGTATAAAGTGTATGCTTAAACGGAAAATATAATTTTTGTGTACTTTATGTATCACCAATTCACTAAAAAAACATTGGAACTTACATTTCATGATGACACAAAGGTTATGAAGAGAGTCAGCAAGAAGAGAACAGAAGTCGAAGTTGCATTTATGGTGGCTCCACTGGGAGCTGTAATGAAATTAAATTGTTATGTCACAGAAATTTTGGTTAAATACTTGGATTTATTTGCAAAGAACAAAAAATATAATAGCAGTAAATCTTTTACTGATCATTACAATATTATATTACATACCCCTGGCTGTGGCAGTTTGCTTAAACAAGTTCTTTAAGAAGGCAATACAGATTTTGTTGACAACCATTCACAGTCGGTGGTCAGTTCACACATACATTCAATTATCAGTTGAGTTAACCCCACAAACTACATGTCTTTGGAGAAGTAGTTTGACATGGGGACAACATGCAAACACCACACAGCAAGGCCTTTAAAATGTGGTTATTTCAGTTTTTCATTCATTATGACCGTTATTCTCACCTGTCTCTGTTTCACAGTAAGATTTGAGCACCTTCATGGTTTGATTCCAGCTCACTTGGTTGCTGTGATTACAGAAAATGGTGTCTTGCTCCAGGTAAACAATCAGAGAGGAAAAATTTTTTGTGGCCTTCAAATCCTTTTCTTCTGCATGAGCGCAGTTTTTACCATCACATCTAAAACTACTGCTGATGTTAAAGTCCACTGTGCTGCAGGTCACAGTCAGGTCACAGGAGTCTGAGCTCTTGGACACTGGGTCCACTGTCAGGTCAGCAGGAGTCACTGGATCTGGGGAACAACAGGTGTTAAAGTATTTAAAACACGTCTATAACGTATCAACATTTCAAAATAACAGTGAAAAGAGAAACCTACCTTGAACTATGACCTTGTATTCAGCTACCCTTTGCACTTGTTCGCCGATCACAACTGCAGCATAATCTCCACTGTCACTGTGTTGTACATTCTTTAATTTCAAAGAGTAATTTGGTCCAAACAGCTCAGCCCTTCCTGCATATTTGTTATACACGACTGGATCATTATTAACAACACATTTAGCTATAGTGTTAATGGAATTAAATTTCCAGAACAAATCTGTCTGTTCGTCAAGAGTAACATTTTTGTTTACATCCAGGTGTAAGTCCTTTCCATGCAGCAGAAACACAGGCTGTAGCCCTAAAAGAAAACAATTTAAAAATAGAATTAAAAAATTAACAACAACACTAATATCAGAACCGTGTGCATGACACTATATATAGTAAAAGTTACTACAATGACAGAAGGTTATGTCAACTTAAGATCACTAAAATTAATGTGCAATAGTATTTAATTCTCCTGTCCAAAAAACAAAAAACATGTCAGTGCTGACTGTGAGGCAGGCAGAGTCAGACCCAAATGCGGGAGTTGGAAACAAGGGAGGTAAACTAAAAGGCAGTTTTATTGCTGAACTTAAACATAATACAGAATAATGCAGACTGAAAAACAAGGAAAACATAAGTGTGTTGATGCATGCTCAATCATCCAGGTAAGGAAATCCCAAGAAGTTCATTCTGATCATCTGGATGCAGCGTTTTCACTGATCCAAGACTGAAGAAGTCACTTGGATGAGTGACAAAATGTTGCTGATAACGTTATATCCAGATGAACAGAATCAAACTTTTGGGTAAATCTATGAGTCTTCAGGGACGACAGACGGCAAGGAAGGACACAGCAAAGGACAAACGGAGACAGAGACGATACATAACAGAAGGGAATTAACATCATCAATGAACCAAGGACTAGAAGCAAAGATAGCAAACAGAAGAACCAAGAAACAATATCATAATCATTATACAAAGCTCAAACATAGATCACACAGTTACAAGGATCCTGGTGTAGAAAGTAATATTAAATAAATAACAACAGCTCATCAAGCTTAAACGTGCTGCTGCTCCAAATGCTTAACCAGACCGCTGACAGGTCTCGCACAGCCGCTCTATCACGTGACGCATACTGCTCCGACTGCTAAGGTCATGAGCTGGGTTATGCAATGTGCAAGTTTTGTGAGGTGCTTTTGTGATATTTAATGGATCGGATTTCATTTTCCATCCAGTAATTTAGGTCAGTATCGGACCGATACCGATACTGTATATCGGCTCGGTCCATCCCTAATGTAGGCAATGCAATAGATACATTGCTGAAGCTAAACTATTTTTTTAATACTGTAAAATGTCCTGAAAAAACTATCTGAAGTACATTAACTGTGTTTTTCAAAGGGTCCATGAAAATACTGGGTAGTTTAGCACAAAGGTGAAAAGTCTATAACAGTTTACAGTAATACACTATGTTTAACTGGTGGAACAGAAGCTGAGGTGTTCGTAGTCATTATCAGGTTACTTCATGAGTAGCAGAGGTTAATTTAACTTTAAGCGGATGGTGCCGGTTAAGGGCACACTAAATTCCACCTTGATGTTAAACTGTTATACTGCTCGGGAGTTTAATATCCACGAAGAACAGTAAATTATGAAGCAGCAGCACACCTCAGCTGACCACACCCCATACACGAGCTTTATTTACGCTTATTTCAGAAATAAATCGGATTTATTGCTACGTGATTCTTTTCTCCACACTGAACAACTACACTTGAGCATTAGGTTAGCTGCCAAATCCCACGAAAACCCCTGGCTATACAGATTATCTTGCAGATCTGCAACAGTTATTTTTTCATTCCCTTTCTTTGTTTTTGTTTTGTTTTTTTCTGCTTGTGTTTTAAAAACAGATCTCCAAACTGAGTAAAACAATTATAATTTAGGATGAAATAAAGTTTCTATTCCTACACATATTACAGCTTTAATAACGCTCCACTTTTTATTCGTTTATTTATTTATTTATTTATCTGTAGTATGTCTTACGTGTAGTCACCTAGATTTCAAAAATAAATATACAGCTCCAAAAACATATTAGCATAACTTATTAGTATACAAATTCATCCTTACCTTGTATTTTACATGAACACAGCAATAAAACAGCTCCAAAAAACATTATGCGATCCATTTTGAAATGACTTCAGTCTGGAAAAATGAGCCACTCCCTGTAAAACAGGATGAGGAATTACTGCAACTTAGTCCTTGTTCATCCTCATATCATTCCCCCGCTTTCTTCCGTGGGACGGTCTTTTTTTTTTTTTTTTTTAAACTTTATTTAACAAACAATGAGTATATAACATACGAACACATGAAGTATACAAAACAACAGAACATGAACACAAAAAGCCAGGGGTAAAAGAAAAAGGTAACAATTATAAGAATACACGCAAAAATTCACATACATATATTGTTTTGAGAGCCTTTTTGTTGGTGGAGTCTGATATTGATTGTATGTACATTTCCACATCCTTAAAATAATGACAGAAATATGGTGTTTTGTTAGTAATTTGACATTTATGGATACAAAATTTAGCTAAAAGTATTAACAAATTTATCATAAAAAAACATTTATCATACTTCTTGGGGAACTTAAAGAAACAGAATAAAACATGTTCCCATCGTAAAGAAAACTCCCTTAAAATATGGACAATAACAAACCTGCTAAATTCCTTCCAGAATCTCTGTGTAAAAGAACAGTACCAAAAAAGATGTGTCACAGTTTCTGGATGATCCCCACAGAAAGTACAATTAGTATTTATGTCCCTTTTAAATTTTACCATGTAGTGACTGGCTGGATAACATTTATGTAGAATTTTAAAAGAGACTTCTTTCACCTTATTTACAATTAAATATTTATGGGGGACCATCCAGACTGTCTTCCACTTGATATCTGGAACATATCGGTTCCAATAAGATATTATATACGGGAGAGAGACGATATCTTCTTGGAATAAACTATGTATTCTCTTATTGCTGTTACCAAGTTCCTGTGAAAAGCATTTTTTTTTTTTTTTTTTGCCTATCCCATTTGGTTCTTTAGCCATCAGAATTGTTGTCTGAAGACCAACAAGGATACCCAATGGATTTACTTTGCCAAATGGATCTTCGTGGCATTTCCATATTGGTCCATTTGGTCGATCTTTGTTTTTATTATTTATTATATTTTATTTTCAGATGTTACAGACGGGACAGACATCAGTGAGGGATAGGAAAGGGAGAAAGAAAGAGGAAGGAAAGGAAAAACAGAAGGGGAGAGGGACAGTGAGAAAGGGGGGGAGAAAAAAAATAAGAATCTCCTGGATCACCTGTTGAGAGAAGAATAGAAAACAAGCAAAAAAACAAAAAAAACAAAGCAACATACTAAACACAACACCATCGCATTAATCTAGCTAAGTGTAAACAGCAGTAAATGCTAAATATTCAATGTTGTTGTGCAGCATGCAGGACAGATGTGCTTCGAAGTAGTAGCCAAGAAAGGTGTAATTTAAGTCTACGAGCAGTGAACACCCGTGTGCATACCTGTGTGGATCAGCGTGCTTGTATTCCAAAGGTTTCTCCATGTAACGATCTGCTAGGGAGTGTGGGGGGGCCACAGCCCCGTCCTCCAGGGTATGAAGCAGGTATGGAGGAGATCAAAACTCCAGACATCCAGAGGCCCCCAGAACACAAGAGACCATGGAAAACCAACAGAGGGGCAGCCGCGCCACTGTCCCAGCAAGAGCTGAGGAGAGTCCCAGATGAGGGTTCACTCAGCAGCCGCGGAGCAGAAGCCAGGGGGAGTTGCAGTGACGCGCCCGTGAGCTCCGCCGGCAGCCAGCTGTGCCTGAGTGACCGAGCCCCAGGCCGAGAGGCCGGGGGCACCCCACCTCCGAAGTGGTCCGAGCGAGCCCCAGGTTCCAGGCCCCAATAAGCGGCCGCCAAGGAGTGAGCCGGTGTGTACCTGGACGCCCACCCCCAGACACAAAGAACCACCAACGCACCGACACCTGAGGGAGTCCGCCACCGGCAGGGGAAGTGGTGGTGGGTGGAGATAGGCCTCCAAACCTTGGAGCATATTTTTCCTATTGGTGACTCAGCTGGATCAGGGAGAGTGACTGAGGTAGATATTGAGCTGTCAGTGTTTTTATATAACATTAAAGTCCCTGAGGGTATGGCACCAAGCACCATTGAGAATTCCTGAACACTGATTGGAAAATTATATAGTGCAATAAAGTCGTTGTAAGTAAGTAGTTGTCCCTCTTTATTAACCAGCTGAGCCACCAATAGGATCCCATTTTGGACCCAAGTTTCCAGGAAAAGTGATTTATTTTTATATAAAATATCTCTGTTGTTCCAGATGAGGTATTTGTGAGGTGAGAAGTTGTGTTTATAAATGAGGGTCCACGCTAAGAGGACCTGCTTATGGAAGGATGAAAGCTTTACAGGGAGTTTCTCAACATTGTAATTACAATTTAAAATTAAATTAAAGCCACCAAAATGAGAGAAAATATAATATGGTATAAAGTTCCAGATAGAGGTAGGTTTTTTAAGAAAATGTTTAGCCCAATTAATTTTGAAAGTGTTATTTAAAGTAGAAAAGTCTGAGACGTTAAGCCCACCTGATTCGTACTTATTCATCACAACAGTTTTTCTAATATAATGCGTACGGTTTTTCCATATAAAATTAAAGAGCATACGGTCAATATCTTTACTAATTTTCTTATCCAGATGTAGGGAGAGGGCAGCATATGTTAATCGGGATATCCCTTCAGCTTTAGTAATTAACACTCTACCTTTCAAAGACAAGTCCCTTTGCAGCCACTGGTTGAACTTTTTTAGGGTTTTCTGTATAATTGGAGTGAAGTTTGAAGAGCATCTTGATTTTTGGTCTTTGGACATTAACAGTCCCAAGTATGTGACTTCTTGTTTAACAGAGATATTACAGATAGTATTTACAGGGCAGTCTTTAATTGCTAGTAACTCACACTTTTTTAGATTTACGCATAAACCAAAGGCCTCAGAGAAATCCCTAATCACAGTAAGAGCTGGAGGGATTTGGTTTGCATTCTTCAAGAAGAGTGTGGTGTCATCGGCTAACTGGCTGATGACGAGCTCCAGGGTAAACCTCCGCCTACCCCAGTCCTGCTTTACAGGTGAAAATAGAGCAACAGGACCGCTGAGTCTTTGACTTTATTTATTTTCTGCTGTTTTACTTGCATCTATTTGAAAGAGTGAGTGTAAACACAAAAAATATTTTATTTTATGTGCTGGAATGTGTAGAAAATAGGTTTCAATGTTAAACTAATTTATTCAAGTCAGAATGTTGCATATAATTAAATTTTTGCTTCATGCATAAAGTTAAAAGATTAAAACTGATAAAACAAGTTAAAAAAAAAGAAACTTTTCCATTTGATTACATTTTATATGATGGATTATGTAGAAAAAGTACACAGCAAATCCATCATGTCCAAATTAACACTGTCGGATTTGATTTCAACACTATTAAAGTGTCTATATGGGTCCACACCAGAGAGTGTTAATTTAACTCTTTTTGGAGAGTTGGTACGTTAACTCTGATTTAGTGTTAAACACCAAATCTGTCTGGAGTTGATAATTTAACACTTGGTGTTAAGAGTTTATATATTAACTCTCAAAGAGTATTTTAGTTGAACTACGTAAGAGTTATCTTCTAATTCATTCTAAAAAGCGGGAATTTTACTGTTCTGAACTTCTAGAAATTTCTTTTGGAAATAAACATTTACTAAAAAGATGCAATGGTTTTTGAAAAACATTTATTCTGAACTGTGCACCACAATTTCAAAACATTTTCTGAAAGATGTAACAGTATACATGTTCTCACTTTCATTAGAATTTTGTTTATCAAAAGGTCTGACATGGTAAATGCAAATAACAGCATTCTCATCACTTATTTCTTCAATACAATATGCATGTCCTTCATTCATCCCTTTGTGGAACTTCAACGCACTTCTGCTCTCCCCCATATTCCATCTTCACAAGCATATCCTGTGCGGAGATCGAATAAAAATTAGTTGACACTAATTAATGGCACAAATAATCCAGTAAACAATTGCAGCACAGAAAAAAAAAAGGAATCCTCTTTGAGCCATTACTTGTGTAAAGTATTTTCCCAAAAGACAAGGACGCAGGCAACAGGTAATACTGAACTAAATGTAAAACCTCAACCTTTTTCATTTTTACCTAAACCGTGTGCACAAAACTCTGGAGGGATCTAAATGCTAACGTAGAATCCAGTCAGGACGTCAGCTACTGCTGTTTGCTCGTTTTTTGTTTTTTTTTATGGGCGATCGTTTTCAGGCTTCAAGTAGCACCATTATACCAACATTTCACATTCTAGACATTGTTTTAGGTGTATTTGACCAAAAGTTTGACTGAAAATTCACATGCAAGCTTTTTTTCAAGGCTGTGGTATTTGCCCGCAAACAATACCTTTCAGCTAGCTAAAACAGAATATTATGCTATCAGCGAGCAACATGGCTAATGCCTTTCACACAGCTTTGTCTCAACTCCAAAGAGCCACAGAAGTAAAAGCTCATAATAATAATTGAAACAATGTTTGAAAGAATGACTTACCAAGCATGGCAAACAACTCAAATATGTAGAGCAAAATGTTCCGAAACGGCTTCACTTCAGCTTCGATTGGAGCCGTGCTGGGGGCGGAGTCTGTGAATTTACTCTGTTGGTGTCATAGCCCCTGTAGGAGTTCAGAGTTAAGAGGTCAGGAGTTAATGTTTCCATTTTAACACCTCCAGATTTGACAGAGAAACACTCATTTTTAACACTCGATTTTAACTACTATCATTTTACACCTCAGAGTTACATTAAAAGAATGTGACTCTGCTTAGAGTAAAATTAACTCTACTTTTGCAAGGAGACTATTAACACCAAAAAATTTAACACTTTTGAATTTGCTGTGTAGAATTGGGCTGAAAGACCTATCACTTTATCACCTCTTCAGGTTGTAAATCGTGTTTTTAAAAAGTAACTAAGTAACTAGCGTGTCCTGGGTCTGCCCCGGGGCCTCCTCCCGGCAGACCCAGGACACGCTGGAGAGATTATATCTCTCGGCTGGCCTGGGAACACCTTGGTATTCCCCCGGATAAGCTGGAGGAGGTGGCTGGGGAGAGGGAGGTCTGGGCCTCTTTGCCTAGGCTGCTGCCCCCGCGACCCGGCCTCGGATAAAGCGGATGAAGATGGATGGATGGATGGACTAAGTAACTAAGTAATTAATTACTTTTGAAAATAAGTAATCAGTAAAGTAACGGGATTGCTTTTTTTGGGAAGTAATCAGTAATTAGTTACTGATTACTTTTTTCAAGTAACTTGACCAACACTGCTGGCCAGTGTCAGAAAGCTTGGTCTCTGTCACAGTCATGGGTCTTGCAACAGGACAATGACCCAAAACACACAGAAACACCCAAGAATGGCTAAGAGGCGCCCTTCAAACCGGAAACAATTGGAGCCGTTTGGTCATGAGGAGTGGGCCAAAATACCCGCTGAGAGGTGCAGAAGTCTCGTTGACAGTTACAGGAATCATTTGATTTCACTGATTGCCTCAAAAGGTTGTGCAACAAAATATTGAGTTATGGGTACCATCATTTTTGTCCAGCCCTTTTCCATGCATTTATTTTTTTAAATAATTCTTTTGAAGCATGGTTGAATGTCTGACTTTCATCGGTTAACATTTATAGAATTTTTATTTATTATTACTTTTGTGAGATTAAAGTCATTTCTGTGAACATTATGAGTTTTTTTTTTCATTGACTGAAGGGTACCAACAATTTTGTCCACATCTGTAAATGTAAGTGGTCTCAGTAGAAAAGATGCTATAAAGAAACCATTCTTAAGGTAAGGGAAACTGAGAGAAACTAAGGATCTTGAACTTGGAAGACATGACAAGAGCTAACGCAGAGAATGTGACAACAAACCGGAGAAAACTGAAGACTTAAATACACAGACAGGAAAACGAGAGAATGGGGAACAGGTGGGATAAATGTGACATAACGAGACAAAGGGGAGGCAAAACTAAATACAGTGAACACAGGACAAGGACTATCAAAATAAAACAGGAAGCACGACAAATAATGAGATGTGGACGCAGACACACAAGCTTAACACTGGGAACAGGGAGAGAGACAAAGATGGGGGCTTGACTGATCTGGAAAGACAGAGAGGGAACATGGAACACGGAAACACAAGAAATGTGAAACACAGGGACAGAAACCTAAAAACTAAAAACTATAACATAAGCACAAAACAATTAAGAGAAGTAAAATCACGAATGACACTAAATCAAAGAATATTAACCAAACTCAAAAACACATAAACACTGTGTTACCAGACCCACAACTATGATACTTCATCTAAAGTCATGTCACATGGATGTTACCAGGGTGTAAATTGTAAATGATGAATCCACTTACATCAGGACAATGCTCAAAATATCTAGTATATAGCAATGTGAAAAAGTACACTCTTATTGCCTAAGAATTAAGAGGTTAAGTAGTAGCCAAGTGATGCTAATCAGTTTTTGGAAAACTAAATTCAGTGTCACTAAACACACTCAGGCCTGATTAATGGCAGAACTGGTGATTCACTTAAAGAGAACCTGTCTGCCAAACTGAAGTAGGCTAAGATCTCAAAAGGCAACAAACCATGCCACGATCTAAAAAAAACCCCCAAAAAAAACACACCTGAGAAACAAAGTCACTTGCATCTATTATTTTGTAAAGGGTTACAAACATTTTTTAATACTTTGGGATTAGGTGAACCACAGTGAGAGCCATTATACACACATGGAGAAAAGCTGAAGTTTCCCAAGAATGACCAGCCAGCCGACATTACTCCAAGAGCGCACCAAGAGTAATGTCACAAAAGAACCCAGAACAGCATTAAAGAACTCCAAGCTTCACCTGTCTCAGTGAAGGTCAGAGTTCATGATTTGACAAAACAAAGAGACTGTGGAATAAATAGCATCCATGGGAGAGTTCAAGGAGAAAACCACTGCTGATCAAAAAGAATACAAAGGCTTCTCTGACATCTGTGAAAAAACAAATGAAATTGAGAAGTGTACACACACACACACACACACACACACACACACACACACACACACACACACACACACACACCTATGCACTTATAATTAGTGTTACATGCATCTGGTTTCATGTGGTTCATGTGACATATGCTTTCAGGTGCATTTACAGGCATCCAATCGTAAGTGGGAAGCATGTGATCAGTGACCTTTAGAAGATATGGGTTATCATACAGGTGCCAATGTGTATGGACAAAGGGGACAGACACTATATACTGTAGTTAAAAGCGTCTTGATGTTCTTCCTTATTGCATGTAATAGGAATCCATGTACATATGTGAAGGTCTGTCAAACTGACTTGGTGTTCATCTCTTTATTGTTTCAACCGCTACAAAGAAAACACATCATTACTGCAGTCAGTCTGACTAGACAAACAAAAAAATACAGAAAAAATTGCTTTTGTTTTCTCCGTCGCTGCCACAACTGTACACAAGCCCATACAGACTATACACTTATGGCTACTGTTTTTTACAACCACGTGACATTTGTGAAGTTTGAAAAAATGGCCATTGGTAATTTAATACCAAAGTCTATTTATCTGTATGATTAGCTGTGTTGCACAGTGTGATAAAGGGGATGTTAACTAATCTGCCTATAAATGGTTTAAATGCAGTTTAAATGCATTCAAATAGATTAGCATCTCATTTAAGACTTACATGTACTGTGTTAGTTCATGTATTCTCCTCCTCTTTGAGACTTGTGCCATTTTTACCTGGCTATAAATAGTTTCACATTTTCAAGACTGTAGAATATTTTTAAAGTTAAAGAGCACTGCACTGGTTTTATTATACACAAATCCAAAGCAGTTAGAGTACAATTAAACAAAAACAAAACCAACAACAAACAAACAACCTTTATTTGTCACATGCACAATCATACAAGATGCAGTGAAATGCTTGTGCGGACACATTTACTGATGCAACAACCATTATATATGATAAAAAGAAACATATACACGTGTAATGTACTGTTATTAATGTAATAACATTACAAACTAAATATTGCAGATATTTCACAATATTCTGCAGGCACATACACTCATTGGCTCTCAGCTGAGTCTACCCACTTTGTTGGTATGTCTGTAAACTCTGTGTATTTCATTTTCTCAAAAATAAGACTTTGAAAGAATAAAAATTGGGTTAACTAGCTCTGTTAATTCAAATTAAGATAAAAATTGAGCTATCTTTAAGTTAGACCACAATATCATTCAGCAACCAGCCTCTCGTGTGTAAAGTGAGCTACATGTGAGTGAACAGATCCATATGCTTTCTGATTAATATGTTTCTCTCTTGGTCAGAGTAACATGAACATCCACATTTTGCACACATGGTACATCAGTGACCTCTGTTGATCATTATAAATACAGTTATTGGTTTTCTTCAGGTTTGGGTGTTTGTTGTTGGACTGTAGAATTGGGCTTTGCAGCTCTGTCCACCTGAGCATACACCGTCTCTGGCTGGGGGATGTTTTCAGTCTTAGTGGATTTTTGTCCAGTATGAAACTCCACCAAAGCATAAGTAGATGTTGGAGAATTACATGATTCATGTCCTGCGGGAGTCTGATTTTGAGTCTGGCCTGGAATGATGTCCTGGAAATAAACCAAAAGTGCTTTGTTAGGAAAATGTCATAGTCATGATTACTTTATCTTACATGTGTTATACAATAATAAGCCAGGAAGTCTGAATGCAAGAAAATATCACAAACGGTGATGTCTAAATGTGACAAGAACAAGCATAAGGTTGGATCTGCATCAGCAAACTAGATGGAACAGTTGGTGTAGAAAGGAGATGGGGTTGATTTTAGAAAGTAGTTTGTGAAACAGTTTTGTTCATGTGTAGTTGCAGACTTTAGTCCAGTTAAAAATTTAAAGGATTTTGTACAGAAACAAATCTGTTTTCAATAATTTAATTACTCACAATTAAACCATTTGTTCCTACAGTTTGACTAGCAAAGTGGGAGAGGTTCTTCTTCTGCTTTTTCTTTTTGGTTTGTTTTTCCAAAAAAAGTTTCCGCTTACCTCAGGAACCGCATATATAGTATTTTCCTGGTTCCCTCCTTTACTTTTACCTGTAAGTCAGTCATAGAAAATATAGATTGACTTGCTTGAAATTTAAGTTCTTGCAGGGTAAATTTTATTTCCTTATTAAAGTGTTACATTTACATCTTCTACTAGGTGATTTCTTTAGTACATAAAAAACGATCTCACTGTAGCCAAACAGAAGTGATATATTGGACTAATACAATAATATTTATTCCCGATTTTCTATCTTAACGCATGCTAGTTAAACAGAATTTTTTGATAAAAACCCTGTTCTGTCAGTAGACTGTAAACAGATCAGTCTGCTTTAAAAAAAAAGTGAGAGAGAAAAATAAACTCATCCCTCTTTGCAGTCAAAGTTAATTTGATATTTTTATAGCTTTCATTAAGTGTGAAAAAACATGGAAAAGGAACCTGTCATAGTCCCACACACACACACACACACACACACACACACAGACAAGAACAGCAGCCATACTATTGTAATGACAAAACTGTACCCCCACATAGTCACAGAATATACACTACATATCAATTTAACACTGACATTTATCATCTTTTATAATATTTGAGTAGTTTGAGGTATATTTATGATATATTTATAGACAAATTGCATCTTTACATAGATAATGCAAATTTCAATTGTCTTTAATGGGTGGTGGACATCAAGGTTGCCTTTGAATTGTTGTAACCATCATTATACGACCTCCTAAAGCTAACAAAACAATGTTTACTGTTCCAATGTTTTCCAAGTCTATACTTTAACATGTACACTGGTACAGCTAGGGACAAAATTAATTCAAGAATTTCCTTCTGAACACTTCCCCGTCTTTGTTTTATAATTTTAATGGCTTTGTTGTTATTTATTTTTATTTAATATTGTTATTCATTTTTTATTTACAGCTTAAATCTCCCATTCCACAGTGAATCAACACAGTTACAAACACACTCACACAGAACATACACAAAATAGATCTTTACTGCTGTACTAAAGTATATCTTCATCTGGGCTCCTGCCATTACCTAATCATATGAGAAATGTGTATTTGTATAAACTGTGTGCTTAAATGCAAAATATAATTTTTGTGTACTTTACATATTACCTAATATTACCTACATATTACACTAAAAACAAATATTGGAACTTACATTTCATTATTACACAAAGGGTAATGAAGAGAATCAAGAAGACAACAGAAGTCGAAGCTGCAATTATGGTGGCTCCACTGGGAGCTGTAATGAAATTAATTATATCACAGAAATTTTGGTTAAATACTTGGATTTATTTGCAAAGAAGAAGAAAAAAGTATTATAGCAGTAAATCTTTTACTGATCACTACAATATTACATTTCACATCCCTGGTTGTGGCAGTTTGCTGAAACAAGTTCTTTAAGAAGGCAATACAGATTTTTTGACAACCATTCAGTCGGTGTTTAGATCACACCTACATTCAATCATCAGTTGAGTTAACCCCATAAACTACATGTTTTTTGGAGAAGTAGTTCGACATGGGGACAACATGCAAACATCACACAGCAAGGTCTTTAGAATGTGGTTATTTTAGTTTTTCATTCATTATGACCGTTATTCTCACCTGTCTCTGTTTCACAGTAAGATTTGAGCACCTTCATGGTTTGATTCCAGCTCACTTGGTTGCTGTGATTACAGAAAATGGTGTCTTGCTGCAGGTAAACACTTAGAGAGGAAAAATTTTTTGTGGCCTTTTCTCCTGCATGAGAGCAGTTTTTACCATCACATCTAAAACTACTGCTGATGTTAAAGTCCACTGTGCTGCAGGTCACAGTCAGGTTACAGGAGTCTGAGCTTTTGGACACTGACTCTACTGTCAGTTTGGCAGCAGTCACTGGATCTGGGGAACAAGAGGTGTGAAAGTATTAAAAACAGGCCTATGACGTGTCAACATTTCAAAGTAATAATGAAAATAGAAACCTACCTTGAACTATGACCTTGTATTCAGCTACGCTTTGCTCTTGTTCGCTGACCACAACTGCTTTATAATCTCCACTGTCACTGTGTTGAACATTCTTTAATTTCAAAGAGTAATTTGGTCCAAACAGCTCAGCCCTTCCTGCATATTTGTTATACACGACTGGATCATTATTAAAACCACATTTAGCTATATTGGTCCTGGAATTAAATCTCCAGAACAAATCTGTCTGTTTGTCAAGTTTAAAAGGTTTCTCTGTATCCAAGCGCAAGTCCTTTCCATGCAGCACAAACACATGTTGGAGACCTAAAAGAAAACAATTAAAATTTTAATTAAGACTTTAACAACACTAATGTCAGAATTGTGTGCATGAAGCTACATATTGAAAAATTTAATATAATGACAACAAGATCACAAAAAATTTATGTGGTATAGTATTTCATTCTCCTGTCCAGAAAACAAAAAACATGTCAGTGTTGACTGTGAGGCAGGCAGAGTCAGACCCAAATGCAGGATTTGAAAACAAGGGAGGTAAACTAAAAGGCAGTTTTATTGCTGAACTTAAACATAATACAGAATAATGCAGACTGAAAAACAAGGAAAACATAAGTGTTTTGATGCATGTCAATCATCCAGGTAAGGAAATCCCAAAAAGTTGATTCTATTCATTTGGATGCAGCGTTTTTACTGGAAAAAACATTTCATCACTGATCCAAGACTGAAGAAGTAAGTAAGTAAAATTTATTTATATAGCACATTTCACAGATAAAAATCACAAAGTGCTTTACAATAAGATCAGTCATACAAGTTAAAATTAATTAAAAGCCCGTTTGTATAAAAATGTCTTCAGCTGCTTTTTAAAGGAGTCAGTAGAGTCTAGACAGCGTAAAGACAACGGCAGAGAGTTCCACAGCCTAGGTGCCAGTGCCTGAAAAGCTCGATCCCCACGTGTTTTAAACCTAGTACGTGGGACCACCAGTAGCCTCTGACTTGAAGACCTAAGTGCTCGGGATGAAGCATGAGCATTTTGTCACTTGGATGAGTGACAAAATGCTTCTCTTACTAAAACCTTTATATCCAGATGAACAGAATTAAACTTTTGGGTAAATCTATGAGTCTTCATGGAGAACAGACTGCAAGGAAGGACACAACAAAGGACAAGAGGAGACAGAGACAATACATAACAAGGGAAAACACGACAGGTGGGAAGATAACTGAAACAAATAATTAGACACCGGAAGAAGAACAGAAGACATGAGCCAATTGGTCACCAAAGTAAATAAGGAAATGACTAACACTGACCTGGAAACCTGAACTTGACACAGACAGAAGCCAAAGCATGAAAAGAAGTCTGTTCCAGAAAGGAAGACTGGGACAGACTGAAGACAGAAGGGAATTAATATCGTCTAACAAGGAACCAAGAACTCGAATCAAAGCTAGCAAACAGAAGGATCAAGAAACAATATCGCAAACGTTATACAAGGCTCAAACATAGATCACGCTTTAAAAACCAGAAGAGTATTACCCTGGCAGTACCCTGACAGAACATCGAAATAGTGAGAATACAACAGCAATGCCCCTAAATCAAATGCAGCTTTTTATTATTTATTTGTTTGATTATTTTTATTATTGTTTAGTTACATCCAACTGCTTGCTGTCTACGATCTCCAGAAAATGGTGTGGGCTTCACACGGCAGATAAACCTGGTTGTTTGGAGTTACAGGTTACATCCCATGGTATGAATGAATATATCAAACCACATGAAACATATCTATGCAGGGTTGAGACCAGGAAGTAGAGAGGCAGTCTTACATATCTCTCAGCTGCTTACGTCCTCATTAAATGCCCACCAAGACCCCATCCCTACAGACACTGTGTTCTCACAGGCCACAGAATATGAACCAGAAAACAAAATACCCTCAAAATTCATAAATAAAAAATATTCAAAATGATTTCCAATACACCAAAGAGGAAAACTGTTATGTATTAGTTAGTGAATATTTGGTCAAAGTTCATGGTGGTGAGTGATTTTAATAATCAAGTCTTAGTAACTGCCAAAATCCTCAAACACATCTGGAAAACAGAATTTCACTCTAGTTTATACATCAACCAAATACGGAGCCCTGCAAGGGACATGGGAGAAAAAAACATAAAGTTTTGCGAGATCTCGCAAATGTTTTGGCCGCATTCTGGGATAGGTTGGGTTACGAAGGATAAATCGTCATGTCCAAATTCATGGGCCGGCCTTCGCGGTCTACGTGGGCCGGGTCCTCAGAAGGTCAGGCCGGAAGTAAACGGCTGTGAGATTGGACGGTCTAGCCTTCAGATTTGCGTCACCGCTGTGTCGGTGGAGTTTATTAAACTCGACCGTCTGCTCCTTGCTATCTAAAATATAACAGGACACTGGTGTAAATTCTTGACCAATGTTCCCTCTAATGTTTCATGTGTCTGAGCGAACACACAAACTTCTTCTAATTACTTCTTTTAATTAACTGCTTTAGCCCACTTACAATGAAAATTTAAAAAAAAAAAAAGCTTGTGTAGTATGTTAACACTATTGGAAGTAAAAATAACTTAAAGTCCAATTTTGAAAACACAACTTTCTATTTTAGTTTTTTTTTATAAAGCTCTGACTAGTATTATGAGTATGAGTCTGTGGTCTGGGAGAGTCCTGTAACTCTCTGTCTGCAAAATACAGTAAATAATGACCAATGTTGGAAAATTAATTATATAGTTACTTCTTCAAAAAGGTTACTGAGTTTTGCAAACAACAAAGTTTTTTGCAGCTGTTTACCTAAAAATGCAGCCAAGGTGTTTTTTTGATTTTTTTTAAATAAACATTTCAAACTATTTACAGAACAATCAGCTGTTCTGCATCAAATTTGATGCCACACAAATTATTTGCGCCACTCCAAAAAATAATTTCTGTCGACTATGCGATAAAGGAGAACATCACAGCCTGATACCTGCAGGCCTGACAACAGGAGATGTATCACTCCTGTAACACCTGTAACATTCAGCAGTCGCCTCATTGTTCTGACACACACAACAAAACTATTGACTACACTACACACTAACTACACAAGATTTGCGCTAAACGTCGCAAATCTGTCACATCTCAAAACACTCCTAAAACTACCCCCCCCCCCCCCCCCTTCCTAAACAACTGTTGCCATATCATTTTTTGACATGGTACATTTTCCGACCAATAGGAAAGGGTGGGGTTTTTTTGGTTTTGGCTTTTCTCACAGCGAGAGCGCTTTCGAGCGTTTTCCTTATAAAACGCCGTTTTTGCTGTTTCTTCCCGCAGTAAATATAAACAACGATAGTATTCAGGAAGAAAACCAAACATTACATATATTTTTATCATAACTCTGGTTTTACGTGCCCTTTAAAAACTGGTATAAAGTCCACAACATGTACAACCACATCTCCAATGGTTGTACATGTTGTCATTAACGTGGCTTCACTCCACATCAGCCACGCCGCTTTGCTAGCTAAAACTCCGGTGTCGGCACATGAGGACGCTGTCATAGCCTGTTAACCACGTTGATTAGCTGCGTATATACGAATGTGAATCGCATCATTGGCTGGACTATGGGAAAGGTGGCATCGCTCTAATCCCATACAGGAGCAGCCAGTCACTTAATGACTAACACTGCAAAACTGAATTGTTAAAGTTTTAATTTTAATTTCAATTCAGGTTAGTTTTTTTTTTTTCGTGCGCAACGCAGATTTTCTGTGCGCAGAGACCGTGCCAGCAGTGCGCAATTGCGCACGCGCGCAGCTTAGAGGGAACCGCATCAAGGATTCTCCTTCATACAATTTAGAAGGAATAACCTAAAAAGGAAGTGGCTTTCCAGCAATGTGGAAGACTGTTGTCTGAAAAAAATAATAAAGTAATCATTAATATTCAGGTGGAAAAATAAGAAATAGTCACACATTTCTTTTCAACACTGTACCTTGCTGGCAAAGACTGCGAGCTCTGTTAAGCCTTGTGCTACTTATTATAAAAAATAATTAATCACAGCCTTCCCATATTTATTAACTTCGGATATATTTCTAGACTGCTTCTCTCTCATTGATCTCCCTCAGCTATAACCTCAGTAATTGCTGTTTGTTGGACCTGTTCACATAAGTCTTGCCATTAATTATTGCTTTAGTTTGGGTTTTTTTTGTTTTGCTCTGTTGTTGTTGTTGTGTTTTTTTGGGGGGGATATGATAAATTGATTATATTCTATTTTTTATTTATCACAGGCGTTTAAGATGGCTGCAAATAAACTCATAAAAGTCCCATTCTCAAAGCCTTGGCTACTTATGGATAAGTGTCATCTTCCTTTAAGAAAATACATAAATAACAAGTTGTTGTAAAAGAGCTATGTGAGCATTTGCAGAGATTCATTATAACACAAAATGGCACTAATGAATGATTCTTTGGCCTCTGTGCTTGTCCTGTTAGACCTCACTGCAGCATGTGATACGGCCAATCCCAACATCTTACCAGAGCAGGGCTCTAGAGTGCAACCAATTTTGTCACAAATGGGACCTAAATTCTCAATGGTGCGAATAAAAACAAAATCATAGGTCGCACTGGTGCGACCAGCCATTCCAGTTTTAAAAAAAAAAAAGTTTCTGCAACTCTCAAAGTCTCTGTTTGGCCAACAGCAGACAACTTGACCATTTCGTGGCCTAAACCAATTATGAAGGTGCTGCTTAGATTAGCTGAATGAGCCGCTGAAGCGTCGCAGCACCGAATCCGTGCTGCACTGTTCGATCAATTTGTGTGTCACACGTGTCTCTGCACAGATGCGCAGAAAGAGGAAATGACGTAGGCAATTGCCACAACAATCCAAAAGCACGCGACAACAGCTGCACATTCCACCAATGTTCCAATGTTCTACCAAAAAAATCCTAGGTCGCACCACTCTGAAAGTCTCTGTGTGGTCAACAACAGACACACATCATGCCCATATCGTGGCCTAAATTAATCATAGATAGCCAAGGGCGGAACTTCTCAGATGCCCATGACCCATGATAAGATGTTCAGTTCGAAGGCTTTGAAGCATTTTTAATTCTGACTTTCTTTTTATTTTATATATCTTGAGATTTAAATTTAAATTTCAGCTCAATGAAGCACTTAAAGCACAAGAGTTTTTTAGTACCGTATTTTTTGACAATAAGGCGCACTTGAAATCATTAAATTTTCTCAAAAGTACGCCTTATGTATCAATTCTGGTTGTGCTTACTGATCACAAAGTGATTTTATATGGTACACGATGCTCAATAATCTGTCAAAATGTTTTAGTACGACTTTGGTAAGCTGCGAAGCCGCACCGCTTGACGGATTGTCGGAGCAACATGGCTACCGCAGTCAGGAGCCTCTCAGAGCCGTGCTTCAACATAATATTACCGTATTGTGTGTGCATAAGGACCCCAAAATGGCAGCTGTTAAGAGACATGCTTACGAAGCGGATTTCAAACTCTATCAGTCACGCAGTAGAACATGGGAATAGAAGAGCTGTGAGAGAATTCAACATTAATGAATCAATGGTACGGAAGTGGAGGAAGCAAGAAGAATGAGTTGAGTAAAGTTTTGTTTCGCTTAATGCGTCTTATAATCCAGTGCGCCTTGTGGTCCGAAAAATACGGTAACTTATCTGTCCTGTAGAACTGTGCTCCAAATAAAGAACTTTGTGTTGACAAGATTGTTAGTTAATCATTCACAAATCAATATTGTCTATATAGACAGCAATTTTGTTTTAAAGTGAACATGTAAAACTGCGGTGTTAAGAGATGTAGTTGAATAATTTGGGTGCACCTAACTTCTGTGCTGGCGCACCTAAGAGAAAAAGTTAGGTGCACCAGTGCAACTGTGGCAAAAAGTTAGTCTAGAGACCTGTACTACAGATATCAAAATATAGCAATAGAATACCTACTGCACTGGGTTCATATTTATTTTATATATGAAACACTGGATTTATTTTTATTGTTATGAAGATGATACCCATTTATTGTTAATCGGTGAAAGCAGATCATATCCCTAGCCCTATATGAATGGGGTTACTGTGGTCTCCAGTAACCCAGTATTGCACTCATTAAAAAAAAAAACGTAGGACTGCCTTATTTCATCTATGCAATATTGCTAAAATAAGAAACTTCTTGGGTCATTTCAAATAGTCCATTTTGCTTAAGAAGGTCCCTAAATGACTCAAGTGACCTATCTGAGTATCTGTGTGGTGGACATATTAAGAATTGTTTGCTCTGTTCAGTTCCAAAGGAAAAGAAGCTTCAGTGCTTCCTTTATTAATTTATTACTTTAGCAAAGGATGCACTGTGATCATCAATTATGAAATAAGAGGAGAAAATGCAGTCCCATAATTGATAATGTCAGACCAGCTGAGCATTCATGAAAACAAATGATTGGACGGTGGCGCAAAGTAGCACAGATTATTCAAACATTAACTGTAACTCCATATTCAAATTCCTTCCATAACGTGCTAAATGATATAAAAATTTTAAAAACAATATGTTAAATTAATGCTGCTGTAATAAAAGCTGCTTGTTGTCAAGTTGTTGTCTTGCATTAACAAGATTGATGTAAGATTTCTAAAATAAGATTAAGATATTTATTAACTGATCAAAGTGTGTTTAAGGCTCAGTATAATACAGTTTGTATCCTCATAAATGCATTTTTGCCTCAGATTAGCTGAGATAAGAGATACATCAAGAGAAGATTGAGACAGTGAGGTAAATTACTGTGATGCTAAAGTCACAGGGTGATACTAACTTTGAGCCATAATTTAAGGAGAAATAAAATCCAGCCTGTACACGTCAGTAATAACCAGCATTCTGGCATTAGCAGCAAAAATTACTGAATAAAACTCCAGCAGACCCGATAAAGATACGGAAGAGAAAGCGCTCTCTCTGTCTCTCTCAGTGAGGTAATTCAGATCAAGATAGAATCGTTATGTTTTTAATAGAGAATTAAACCCTTCTCATACAAACTGCTGGGCACTGAGACTCTGGTCGAGCTCAAGATTTGTTATGAGGGGAGCAGCATTATTACAAACTAAGCCACCAAATAAACCTTACAGGCTGACCTGTGCAAAGTGTAGAAGAGGACCAAAAAATTTTTAGCGTCAGCTCATGAGTCTGCTGTTTGTTAATGAAGAAATTTATACTGTGCCTGTCTGACTGGTTATGAATTGGTGCTATAAAAATTAAAAGAACATCTTATGACAGTCATGCCAGCAAACGTACAGCTGGTTCCACTCAAATGTGTAACAATTCTGAATATTTTTTCAAACAGGGCAAAGGAAATACCGAAATGTGCAGAAGAAAAAAAAATGTTTCCAACTCGTTGGGTTTTTGCTGTGCAGCAGAAGAAATTCATTTGACACAGAGACAAATATAATATACATATAATATGCACAACATACAGCCAGACATACAGATACTGATATGAAACAGAAAAGATTATTTTATTTTTCATTTTTTCATAAAGTTTATATTTGTAGTATTTCCAGTATGATTCATTTGTGTTTCTACGTCATATTTTAAGTACATACTACATTTGAACGACTGTATTATTTCAAAGCAATGTTGATAATATTGAGTAGATTATCCTAGTAAGGCAGTATTGATATGTTATTGTTCCCCCCATGCCCCAACAACAAATGTGAGCAGATATTCACACTACTAAATCAACATCTCAGTAGAAACTAAATTTACTGTATCATTTTGAATTTTATTAGCATCATGACTAAAATAAAGGCATTACTGAAAACAGCATTTTTGTTATTTGATTTGTATTGTGTAAAGTTCTTTAAAAATAACAACACAGTAGCTGTGAAAAAAGAACAAGTTCTTACCTTGTACTTCTATTATGTAGAACAAAAGTAGCGTAAACAAGACTACACCACGAGTCATGATTCTCTCAAATGATCAATGAGGAAGCAGCATAACGTTTTGACAAACCAGACTTCCTGTCAGCTTTTCTTTCCTTTTTTGGGTTGGTTTAATGTTTATTTGTTTTTAGTTTTTATTAAAAAAGTTTCAGTGAGAAATAAATAGTTTAAAGAGGCTTTTCCATTATAATTGTTAACAAGATGAGCAATGAAAGGGTTATTTTCAGTGTTGTAAGCAATACAAATGTATATTTGGCACGTGTCAGTGCTTGAAATGACATCAAAGAGAGACAAAGACATCCAACTAGACACCCACCCCCTTTATGACTGAACCAAAGAAAAATGATCATGTCAAGCTGCGTTTGGTAGATGTGTTACAAATCTGTAAACATGCTGATAAATTTATGTTAGGGTTTCAGTAGGATGCAGCTGAGGTTAACAGACTATCAGTAAGACCTAAACCTCAATTGCAGTTTCATTTGAAGTCTTCCAGTCTAAACAGATGGTTCCACATGAGCATAGCTGACTAAGACCTATACACAATCATTTTAATTATGTATATCAGAGGCAAGAAACGCTGTTTAGTAGTATGTGGATTAATAAACTGACTAAAATAAGAGCATATCTGTCACAGCTAATCATATAACTGGAAGACTCACAACAGGCTCAGAGATAAAAATGTTTACAAAAGGCAGGAAAGTACAAAATGAGATGAGAATTCCCTGACAAGCAGCGGAAAGTCCACATGGTGCGAGATGTTTCCTAGAAGAGTGAGAGTCTTCCAGAGATAGTTTCCAGGGTGGTACAAGTTCAAGTGGGTCAAGTGGTGTACAAGAGGAGGATGAAGAAAACCAAAGATAAGATTAAGTCACTAAGCTGGTCTTTAAAGACACTTTACACTCATAATGTGAAGGAAGTATTACAAAACATGTATTTTTCATCCTATTCAGATCCATTAAGCTCATGGATCACTTCATTTCTAACTATTACTATTCCACATTCTCACATCCCAGCACTCCCCTGTGATGTATCCTACTGTTCCACTTTTTGTGTGATTTGTACACTAAAAAAAATAAGGGGATCCAACAAAGTGATCACAGAAGTGTTCAAGGAATAGTAGGCTACTGCTTTTTACATAAAGGAGAGTTCCTTTAATGTTTGTGCATATCTGGACATATTAATATTATTAAAGCTACAGAGACATTCAAAAAACTGTTACAGTCTGATTTGTTAAAAAACATTAATCATTTGTTTTTTAAAACTAACAATTCAATCATTTTCAGTGTTTGAGTGCTTTTAGTAGACTCAAAATTTAACACACATTCACCTTAACCTTTCAAGATGCAAATTTACATCACATACATAAAGTGCTATGTTCTGAAGCAGCAACAGCAGTCACGCATGACAGAAATCATGAAATACAAATACCATTACCAACATACAGGTCATACTGAACACAAAACGTATCAGCTTTGTCTACTTTTCAGTTGTAGTGCTACATTTACTTGAACTATTACAGTACATGTTTGGGTTTTTACCAGGAAATATAAAATATATTACTCGTTTAGAGGAAATCGGGGGTGGGGAGGGGTTGCAGGAGGCAGAAAAACTGCTTTTACTCCTGTTTTACTGCAAAAACTCAGAGTCATATGACCTTTGTACATAAATGTTTACATGTAACAGGGTATGTATTTTAAACACACATTTGCATACATTTTAGGCGTATTATACACGGTTCAGTGCTTCTACTTAAGTGGGCGGGTGTTTCCATCTCACTTCGTCATAATAACGTCTCCAAACCCACTCTTTATTCTGCTCTACTTTGGAAAAAAATGAAAATTAAACACCACTGTCTCACACCTTTTTGTAACTTGGTTAGTGCCCACTGAGATTTCCATCTTCTTTACTTGATTTTTGTATCATTTGTATTGTAGTTTTTTGAGTTAAAACTGTATGTAGTGTATGTGAAGTGAATGGACTTTTGCTGTGATCAGATGTAAAGAGCTGTAGTTATGACGTTATTCCTTCATATGAATACAGTCAAGTGAGTGTATCTATATATATCATACCCAGCAAGCATATGACAATAACATACTCCACATGTTCATACAGTAGTCAGCATTAATCTGTTCTGTTCATCGATATGATGTTTCACTGATTTGTTATTTACACTGAACTTGGCGACGTCTCCTGTTGCTTTTTAAACCTTCTGGTTTATACTCTTCACACGTTGCTGATGCGAACACTCAGAGGAGCGTCCCTGACCCGACCTCGGTCCTCTCCTCGTTGTTCCCTGTAGCTCTGCTCCAGACGAATCTTCTCTGGATCAGTCACCTCAGGTACAGTCCCCCCTCCATTGCTCTGGTACCCGTGCTGGGGGCTGGATGGCTTAAAAATGGGGGCGGTCTTGGTCTTGGCCACTTTGTCGAAGAAGGCAAAGTCTGCTACATATTTCCCTGAGGGAGACAGGGAAACTACAGGGGGAAACTCGTAGCCCCAGAGGATCTCATCTGGCAGGTAGGAGGTGCGAACCTGACAGGTGGCGGAGGTTGGCTCCACGGTGGCGCTCATGATCACCAGCAACTCAAAGTCAGCCAATTCTGGGTCAGTCCAGCCACCACCTGAAGAAGGTACATACAATGGAAAGAAATGTCACATTAAAGTTAAAGACCAAGAATATCCTTAGGACAAAATGGATGAAAGAAAGTTATAAGAATATTTCACTTAAAGACTTACAGTAAAGGGTTTTCAACCACTAGTAGTGCTCTTAATTTGTGTTATTATGAGCATTTTGTGTGTATCTTCTTTTAATTGGAGATCGTGTATCGGAATTTCAGGAGCAGGACCACGCCTCTAAAAACGCTCCTTCTGGTTGTCATCTCTATGGGTTCCCCCAGTTCTGCAAGCTGTTCATTCTCGTTTACGTGCCCCACCCTCCCTCCCTCCTTGTTTTCGATTCTTAACTTCTTCACTTCTATTTAGTACATGGAGATCTGCCAGGCCCGGGAGCCGTCGGCAGTCCCCTTCGAGGCCTTCCCCAAACCGCAGCTCAATTCATGTCCAAGCATCACCTTTACCTACTAAAACGCTGTCAAACCTAAAATGAGGACGTTGGCCCAGCTAGGGAATCTTTATGCAGATGAAAACTCACGTCAAAAACAAGTGTCCATGCAGATAAAGAAGTAATGGAGACAGAACTGTCATCAGCTTTACAGCCATTTAATTACTGGAAGGACATCACCCATGGTCTGGTTGGGAATCAGAGACCATGTTGTTTCATTTCACATTTCCTTTTTTCAGTTTTGTTGCGTTTTCAGTGAAACAAAACTATGTCTCTGCTGGAAGTACTGTTAAAATTCTCCAAATGATCATCTGTTTTTAAAAAGCTGGTTTTATTTAGGCTCTATTTAATAGGTGATCAATAAATAACTATAATGTGGCTCATGAACTAAAATGAGTGTGAGACCCCTGAAGAATGTGACATAGTTACTACATTAACAAATACAGCATCAAGCAACATGTAAAACATTAAGCTAGTGGCTTCATTTTTTAAAGTCTTTTTTTAATCTTTTGACTTCACAACCAAAAAGAGGAAATTTATTTCTGCATGAATTCAATTTTTGTGAACCTAGTCATGACATTTCTCAGAAACTGAAGCTATTTTTAACAGTTCATTACTAGGCTTATTAACTAACTACAATTTGTGGAAAGCAGGCCTATTGTTAAATTCTCCACATACACCAGAAAGGGAGGAATGAGGGATGATGTTTTTCTCTATAACACAACTGTTGCTGAAAGCATTTGCCTTTTCCTACCAGCACCTTGGAAGGAGGTAAAATTATGCTAGAAACCTTCAGGGTCAGATGTTTGTATGACAGAGGAATGAGACACAAAGGTCAAAGAAATCATTCTGATGCAGTTTGTGACACCACCCACCGAGTCTACTACTCTCATCGCTAAACTTACCCTTGGCTGCCCAAGCTCTCAAGGGACTGTTGTCATCGATGACATGGTAGAAGGTAAGGGGCAGGATGAGGAAGGGGCTGTCACTGGAAGTGTCCACTTGAAAGGGGACATTTCTCTGATCCAGACGAACCGTCTCCCCTTCCTTGGTCAGAGACGTCTGGAGCAGTTTTCCAGTCACCTGATAGGAATATTGTGCACATGTTGCTTTAGTTCAACTGGTTCCCAGTTTGACAAATTTCTCATTCACACTAATCTATGACCTCTAAACCTATTTTTATTGTCTAGTCTTTACAAGTATGGAGTGTGTTACGGCTGTCTTCGTGGGCTGGGGTTCTGACATATAAATGTGACTGTGCAGGTGTGCCTCCAGGAGTGGTGGATCCTGAAGATGGTGTGCCTGGATTGGATGATGATCTGGAGGCGGGGTATAAGATGACGCGGTTGAGGATGGCAATCCATCCATCCTCGGTTTTACCCTCAACCAGCTGGGGTTGCGACATGCCCTGTGTTGTTTTGTGAATCCAGCAGGAAGTAGGGGTGGACCGCCTTTGCAGTTGGGCACAGTTTTCTCATGTTTTGTTAGTCAGGGAAGTAAGTGATTGTTGTTTGGTCATGTTTCTTTGGGGCTAGGCAAGCAGTCGCTCCTCTGAGTTAGTTTCCTTTTGTCTGCTATTTTGGCGTGGGTCCACCCCGAAGCCTGAGTGTCTCCTGTGAAACCCATTTTTGTTTTGTTCTTGTAAATAAACCATCTCTTATTTTAACTTATGGTGTGATGTGCTGCTTGGGGTCGAACTGGGGGTGAATCATTCCTCTTGTTGCGGTCGGGTCCGCTAGACCTGCCGTAACAAGTGGAACTTTTCTCAGCTACTGTATACTTAAAGTATCTGCATGCATACTTGCCTGACACCCAATCAGGAGACTTTTGCGCATGTTGGCCACCCGGATCATGAGGCAGGGGCGGCCCTCGTGGGCGGACACCACAGCATGTTGGCTAAACTTCACTGTCTCACCGCGCTTCTTTGGCCGGGCAACCTGATCAGGAGGAACTTGGTCAGAGTCATCTTTGTTAATGATTATTGAGTAAACCTGCAGCTCACATGTACACTGCAGTGTTGTTTTAGTCAAGACAAGTTCTGCTTTTTTTTTTTAAAAAAAATGTTTTCAAAACACAAATTAAGACCTGCACGGCTTTGTTGATACAAGGCACTTGTCTCTTTTCATTGCATCTTACATGGATATTTCATGTATTGGCTACCTTGGCCAGAAAGGTACCGGTGATGAAGATTTCCATGAGCATGGTGATAACCAGTTGAACTATAAGAAGGATTATGGCAGCTGGACATTCCTCAGTGATGCAGCGAAAACCGTATCCAATGGTTGTTTGGGACTCCAGGGAGAAGAGGAAAGCCCCCGTTAGCGTCTGCATCTGCATCACACAGGGCGTGTGGTTTGATGGAGGGTCAAACTCTGGAGGAAAATGTTTAAAAAAGCATCAAAAGCTCTTTTAAGTCATTTTAAAATATAAAAATAAACACTTTTGTTATTATTTGCTTTTTAGTTTTATACACATTATTATGGAACAACAGACCAGAATATTTAAAGTCTGGCTAAAAAAGGGATTTTGCTATTAAACACACTGTCTGCTGAGACACGAGTAACATCAGCGGAAGAGGGGGAGAGGCATGTGTTAACGAAAACTAAGATAGAATAAAGATATGATATAGTTGCCAGATTATAGCTAAAACTTCACTTTAACCGCAAGATAAGTTCAGTAAAAAAAAGAAACAACAGCCTCTGCATCTCTTTACAAGCCTCCTATAACATTCACCCTCACTGCATATGCCTCCTGGTTAGCACAAAAAGTAAGGAAATTAGTTAGTTATTTTTTTTGTTTAACAATGCTTCTTGGCAATAGATCTGTTAGATTTGTAAGTAAAATGCATTATTAAATGCATGATTAAATTTAAATTCAAACAAATAACAAAATATAGAGCAATTAAACTGAATAGCACTGGCAGCTTTAAGACAGGAGAAGGCATGATCACATCACCCCTGTCCTAGCTAACTTACACTGGCTCCCCGTTAAATACCGTATTGATTTTAAAATACTTTTGCTTAGTCTTAAAATTCGAAATAACCTGGCGCCTAGCTACCTAACTGGTCTCTTCGACTTGTATAACCCTAAGACAGTACTATGATCGTCTAGCCAACTGTTATTAGTGCAACCAAGGTCACGATTAAAGACCAGAGGTGACCCTGCCTTTGCTATGGCCACCCCTAGACTCTGGAACAATCTCCCAGTCGATGTCCGCACAGCTGAGTCCATTCAATTGTTCGCCAAAAAAACCCAGTTGTTTAACTTGGCTTTTGAAGCAAATCAGTTTGACTTTGACCCGTTGCATTGCACTATGTAATTGTATTGTTCGTACCTTGTTTTACCTGTCATGCTCTGCCCCTAATTTTATCTGCACTGCGGTAGAATTGTGAAACAGTTTGATGTACTCCGGTCTTTTAAAATGTGCTATAGAAATAAATTTCATTTCATTTAGTTTGAACAGGAGATCTTGTTGGCTCCACTTTCCCTTATAGTCACTTCTTTAGTCAAGGTTATATTCACTATTATGGTTGTTTTCACACTTGTCTGTAGTCTCTTTGTTTTGGTGTGAAGAAGGCAATGAGATCTGTTTCACACTTCTTCTTGCATTGCTCAGTTGCACATACATTGAGGTTGAGTGTCCTAAACAGACATGACTGAGGTTTTGCAAGAAGTCATGACGTGTAAAGCGCAATGAACACCTGAAGTCTGGGAAGCTTCTTAGCAAACACTCCTGTTTCAGTTTATGCAATGACTGTGTGCATTCGGTTTGAATGGGTTTGAATTCACACACACAGCACAACGGTTTTTCACTTTTGAATAGTTAGATATTTTTGCACTGACCTGCAGGTTTTAGTGTTTCTCAAATGTATAAATAATTTGGGGTTTTAAAGTCAGCACTGACATTTTTTCAGACATTTCCTGTATTCGACCCATAATAAACCACAAACCTGCGCAGGAAGATTAGGTACTTTTTGTGCAGATGACTTGAAGTCAAAACTGGAAACTTTCTGTATGATTCAGTTACTAATTATGTAACTGAAAAACACTTTTCAGGTGTAATAGTGAATGATTGTTAATGTCAGTTGAAACTTTTAACTGAAAACCCGCTTGTAGATCACTTAGAATGACTCCATGTGCCAAACTCAAGGCCGGTGAGGCGTGTCAGTGTGAACCTATGACCTGATCTTTGCTCTTTTAAATTTCTCCCTGCTTTCTCACCAAGAAGGTCTCCATGGACCAGTGCGACCAGGTACCACAGCACCCCGAACACGAACCAGGTCCCTGCAAAAGTGGCAGTGAACAGGAAGAACTTGTAGCGCCACTGCATGTCCAGAAATGTTGTCCAGAGGTCACGCATGTACAGAGCACTCCGTCCGCTGACATGCTCGATGCGCACGTTGCTTCGCCCGTCTTTGGACAGGACACGTCTCCTCTTCCTCAGAGACCCTCCCCCACTAGATATGCCACCACCAAGTAAAGGTTTTAAGACATCTGTCTGTGTCTGCGAGTGGCAAACTTTATGTGGAGAGGAGCTACGAGAGGAAGGAGGTGTGGCAGATGTCATCTGGGAAATAGAAAAAAATGGAATACAATGTTTTTATTGGTCATTTGTCTGACACAAAGTACACATTCTCATCCTGGAGTGCAAAATATGTTATGCTTTAAAATATACAGGATCTGCACAATCCTTGTTAGGGGTCTGCAGGTATAAGCTGTGGTGTAAGCTGCAGGAAACCTTTGCATTTTGTGGTTTTGTGCTTTTTACTTTTAGGTGTAGGCACAAAGTTAATTGGTTGGATTTCAAAAAAAGCTCATGATTTGAGCTCCTTCAGAACAGTAAGCCTGCTAGCTGAAAAGAGGCAAGCGGAGTGTGACATCCGACACATGTTAGAGGAACTTTAGTTTCATATTTAAGCAGAGCCAATCTGATAACAGTGGCTTCCTGTGTACAGACTTTACACTCTTCCCACTATGACTAACTGCAGCTGTTAGTAACTTCCCTGCAGATATCTGCTCTCTCATTAACACATTTAAACTACGTGTCTAATATGTGTTTGTTTCAGCCTGGTAATAATTTTAATAACAGAATAACAAAGATGAAAGGTCATGCAGACCCACACATGTTGTTGTGGGAAATTCTTTAGCTGGTGAAACTGTTCTGGGAGTTCACTCAGACAGGAATCCTCTCTGGTCATGAGTCACTCTCCAACAGAAACTGATTGAATGTAATAATAGTTTGAGGAATTTACTAAAATTCACTGTGTTAATATTAGAACACCACATATTCAGTGAGTAGTTCTGACAGAAGAATGAATAAATACACATATTAACATGTACCATATATTTCATTTCCAATATCATGGCTTAAGGAAAGTTTTCTGAAGCATGAATATTTTAGCAGCAATGAGAAGTGCCACCCTGCCAACAGTTTAGAGGCAGCAAATCAAGGATTATGAGAAGGCAAGGCCAGTGCCATCTGGCTGTTCTTATAGTATGGATGAGTTAGACTGTGTAAACCCTAAAAATATAAAACAGATAACACCATTAAAAAAATGTGAGAAATAAAAGAAGAAACCCTTAGAGGGCAAGTTAACACTAACACATTTTAAATGTCTGTACCCTGCCCATTATTTCCGTAAATAGGCATTCTTGGTGTTTGGAAATTTACTGAAATATAGTCATGAAGAAGTGACATATGCCGTCACTGTGTGGCCCAAAAGGGGTGCTTTGTTCTTCTTTTGATTGCGATCTTTGAAACTAAAACCTGAAACAGGAAGAACAAACCTTTCTTCACGTTTCAAAACTTATTGGGTTTCAGCTTCATGTGTTGTGTCACATAGAAGATAGAGAACTCTCCTCTTGTGTAAATCATTTCTTTAGAATAGTCTGTACATGTTTTTCAGGTAAGGTGGGCTGCTTGGTGCTTTTTATGGTGGTTAAACGGTAGAGTGAGTCATTAAAATGTGGTTTCAAAAAGTAAATTTCAGTGACTAAGTATAGTTACGCATGGAAGTCATACATTATCTCACCATGTCGTGCCTGTGACTCACTAGCTGTAAACTACTAACGAAAAAAGCAAACTAACAAACATGTGACCAGTGATGGAAAGATAAACTACACACACAAGTATGTGTATGTTCACATATGCTTCAGACAAGAATAACACTCGCTGTATGTCCTCAAATAGTAAAATGTCACACAGCATTTTGACAGATATTTCTGACTCATAGATGCTAACTCCTTTAGCATGTTCTTTGAAATGCATGCATTTCTTCAGACTGACAGCATCTCCATCACTGTCAGCTGTCAGCTCCACTTTGTGTCAGTTAACATGATGGTGGATGCTAAAGAGGAGAGACTTGGTATTAGAGGAAGTACAAGCTCACACATCTGTTAGTGTGGTTAGATCTTTCTTAAGACCAGGTTTGGGCGATGTATACTTGATGTGAAAAACAGGAAGAGAAACAGCTGCTAATCAATGTTTAGTCCCATATTTGGACTAACCCTCATCTAAAACAAAAGACCTGTCTATTTCTGTCTTTAGAAAGACAAATTGAATTTCAAATGTCCCCGTGATCTGATAGCAAGTATTTCAGTTTTTCAGTTTTTACATTTTGGTATGTTTGCATGAATATGTAGATGAAAGAATATTTAGATACAGGTCATGTCAGACAGCTAGCTCCTGCATAATTTGACATGCTCACTTACGTTCAACAAATGATGGAGGTCAAGTGAGAGAATAGCCCACAAAACAGGGAGATAAGGAAGAGGAAGGTGAAAAGAAAGAAAGAAAGAAAGAAGACAGTAATTAGGATGCATTCATTGACGCAACAGACAACCCACACAGAGACTCATTTGTGATCCAAAGGACAGAGAAGAAACTTGAAAGAGTCAATTAAGGTCAAAATCTTTGTTGGAAACTCAGACGTTTATCAAGATAACGTTTATTTAAAAAGCTTACTGTTGATTCTGATCAGGGAGACCTTTAGTGGACAAAGAGTGAACTTCTGACTGGAAACCAGAGACAGCAAGAGACAGTGAGAGATGGATAGGGAAAGGGCCAGTTCAGCTTTCTGTGTGCTTTGGCCTTGTTCAGGCTGAGACTTGACTCCTGTAAAGTCTTTTCTCGGGTGTTTTACACTCTGGATCCTCAGAAGATCACTCTGTGAGAACTTCTCACGCTCATTAAAGCAGAATGTAAAATTCTCCTTTTCATGTAAAAGGATATAAAAGCTTTCTAGTCTTCATGGTCCTCTCAGGCCAAAAAGTAAGTGGCCACCTGTTAACATGATAATTTGTGATTACTGGGAATCTTATTTCAGCTTCCTGATTGTTGATAAAATTTTGGAGCCTGGCTTCAGGGATTTGATCCCACTCAATGACAGAAGCATCGGTGAGCTCCAAACGTATATTAGTGGTGGAAGTAATACTCAGATGTACAAGTAAGAAGAAGTCCTGCAATGCAACTGAAATCTTTTGTAATAAAATTGTGTTTATTATATTCTGCATATAATGATCAGTGTGACAGACATATTACTAAAAACACTGTGAATTTGTGGCTTAACGGCATTTTATTCTTGCAGCTAGTCAAACTGACACTATTTTCAGCTGCATTTACACTGTTTTTCTAAAGCAGTTGTTTATTTCTGACAGACTAGCTTCCTCCAAAAATGACAATGTAAATTACTCGTGCAAGCATAAGTTGGGCAAGCTTCAGCTGTCTTGCAAATGAGGTCTGGTGTAATCACCATCACATCACACAAACAACAAGGCAAAGTTTTGAGGGGTTTTCTCCATAAAAGGAATTGATGGCAAGAGTGCCAAACAGAATCTGAAAGCAAAACTTTAAACCTAATTCAAGATTCTCACCCTTCATAATGCCGCTGTGCTGGGGACTGTTTTTCTGTCTCCTATGTTTCACTTTAGAGGCACTTACATGTGTCATCTTCATAGCATAAACGAAAATTATCATTTACTTGGATTCTCAGCCTAGAGTTTGGACCCTACTTGGATGTTCACAATAAAAACAAAGATGTGTAAAAGGTATAGGAGAGAAAAACAAACAGCTCTTACTTTCTCTCCTTTTTCTAAATAACAGATTTTGCCCCTAGAAAATTTGAGCGAAATAAAATTAATTCATATAAACAGTTCAGAGATGAAAAATCGCTTTGCTGAAATTTGTAACAATTCACATTTGCAACAAGACAACAGGCCCAGAGATGCTTTTGAGGAAGTTTGCACGCAAACGAGTTTAGAAACACTTTTCTTACTCGTCTGCAATGTCAAATAAATTTCTGGTGAACTGCATGTAAGTGCGGTAAAGGACTTAATTATTATACACTGTCACGGTCCAGCCTGCAGCCAGCATCTGTGCCAAAGGCATTCGATAGGGCTGAGGTCAGGGTTTTTGATAAATTCTAAACTGCAAAAATTTTTTTACTTTTTTGCACAGATGTGAAAATATTATTTCCTCATTCTCATCTCTAGACCAGGTGTGTCCATATACTTTTGCCTCGTAGCATAAATCAAAAATAGCTCCTTTGCTGATTGTGGATTACATAACCGATCAGCTTTAATTACATCACACTTTTGTGAGCCATTCAAAGGCTTTGCACTTACAATGGATCAATTGAAAACTTCACTCTTTCAACTCTGCATCACCCTCTTACCCAGCCCTGTCCCTGTCAGCCGCGCACACACGAATACGCTCGCAAATTCCACTACAGCCATGTATCAGATAACTAATAGAGTAAATGAGAGGGAAACTATTAACGAACCTCTCCAGCAGGATGTATTCCATCTCCATGGCAGCGCTACAACTTTACTGTACCTGCAGCCTCAGTGAGACGAATCCAAGAACTCAATCAAAACTTTTGTCTGACAAAAAGAGCAGTGGATGTTTTCCTGATCTCCCTCTTTCTCTTTTCCTCTCTCTTCTTCTCCTTTCCTCTTTCTCTCGCCTTCCTTCCTTCCTTCTCTCTATCTCTCTCCC
This sequence comes from Aulonocara stuartgranti, assembly GCF_965226115.1. NCBI lineage: Eukaryota > Metazoa > Chordata > Actinopteri > Cichliformes > Cichlidae > Aulonocara > Aulonocara stuartgranti. Next base: position 9,402,871 of record NC_138954.1, read on the forward strand.
CTCTGTGTACACAGGAATGCTTTGTTGCGAGCTCAGATAAAAGAAACAAAAGGCGCCATTGACAAATACGACTCTGTGCCCATCCATGTGTGTGCGTGTGCGAGAGTGTGTGTGATTATGTGAGAGTAGGATTGAAATTACATGTGTCTTTTATGTGATCGTAGGTGTGTCATTTTGTATGCATGTAAATACAAGTGCACAGCTATGCATGTGTGCCAGTCATGTTGTGTCAGTATAAATACGTCTTCACATTGTGAGGACTCAACGTTTCACTGATGGAAGAAAAGCAAGTCGTCACAACGTAAACACAAATCAGTGCATTTTGAATGAATGAGTAAAAGTCCTGAATGTCCTGTGAAGTGGTGTGTGTGTGTGTGTGTGTGTGTGTGTGTGTGTGTGTGTGTGTGTGTGTGTGTGTGTGTGTGTGTGTGTGTGAAAATGAAAGAGAGGGAGAAATGAGTAAAGTGGAAAATGAGAGCACACAGACAGAAGGGGAAAGAGAGAAAGATCTGTGACAAAAGGCCCTCATTAGTATTCTGGAGTGAGGAGTAATCCCCCTCCCTCCCCTCCAGACACACTCACACACACTTTTCTCCCCCTTCTTATTTTATTTGTTATTTTGTTTTTTTCCTTCTGTCAAAAAATTCATTAAGATTCATTAAGAAATAAAAACTTTTTTCTCATCCTCTAAGCGTCTTTTTACTGACGATCTAAAGTTCATTTATTAGACGTGTTCTCCCTCTTTAAAGATCAGATTTGGGGAAATATAATCGACAATATCATGCTATAGTTTCATTGCGATGGAGATGCGGGGAAGTGTAAACTTCTTCAAGTGTTGATCAGATCTTCACCAAAAACTGTTGATTTACCTCTTTTGAGGCAGCATTGAACCTTTTTTTAAGGTAAACTGAAATAATAAACTGGAGCAAATATGCACAATAATAAACCTTCTGCCTGGTTTACACTGTGAAATAAACTGAACTCGATTTGTATCCACAGCTTTCAAAGCATTTTTAAGTTTGTTTTATATGGTATGTTTTACAGAGATGGAAAGAACAAACTGATCATTGCTGACAAGCTGATTGCTGATAAAATGTCCATCTATCTATCATCTTCCGGAAACCAAGATATTAAGAGAAACACTTTAAGGAACTGTGAAACTTTACTTCAAAATGCAGCACAAAAAGACAAGTCCCCTTTATTAACTTTTTATTTTGTAAATGATATATTCAAGATCGTTTATGCTACTGTCATGGATTTTTGTGTTTTGCAACCTCTGATTGTGCAAGGCAATGCTCTCATGATCTAATTTGCAGTGTGTCAGCATTTTCTGAAATATTGTTTAGGTTCAACAATACATGCAGTAAAAAATCAAATCAATTTAATAAGCTCAAATATATAATTACACACATCTACACAATCGCTTTGTCCTGGAGAATTAATTCCATGGAGAATTATTACTTTACGAGTCTAATGATCATCGGGTCCAACTCTGATTTATTCTTTCGTATTTCCAGCGCACTTTGTTGAGAATTCATTTGCTTACCTTTTCAGCGCAGGCTGCAATCTAATTGACCCGTACAGAGAGGAGTTAGGAGCCTGGAGCCTCAGCCTTTCGTCCACATGGCTGCTTTGTTGTCATGCTCACAGGACACAATTGGGACTGTAACTCTGCAGGAGTAACTTCAACACCCTGCGTCCCACGACACTGATACACTGCTGAGGAGAATTATGGAGACAGTCACTGGCTCATCGGGCTCTTGTTTCGGACCCAAAGCCCGCTCTCACTGGCTACAAATTCTTCCCAAAGTGACAGGACTTGGCTTTATAACAGGCCCCTCTCTCACTGTTCCCCCTGAGCTCTCTCATTCCTGAATCCCTGTTGCGTCCTGAAAGTCTGTGTAATTGGTGTAATAATTGATCGCCACTCCCCACAGTCTCCCTTTTTCCTTTTGTTTTTATTAAAATGACACAAAGGGCCATGAATACATCATACAGGCAGCACACCAGATTCACGCAGAGAGAAATAAACACACATGTTCAGTGCCTCGCGTGCACATTCTGCACAAACGCACACAAGGACATGTGCACGCGCCAACAAATGGCCCTAACAAACCACCCCCTGCAGCAAACCTACACACACACAAGTACACACACAAACACTCTTTTAGGGGAAACCACAGAGCACCCTATTCATTTCTTCTGTGCCCGGCGTTTGCTGTGTCCAAGAGCGTCTGTACGGAGCATCCTGTTAAGCTCCGCCACATAAAGAGGGGCATCCGTGAGGTGAATACAACCCCATGGTTTGGCTCAGGAGAGGGTGACAAAGCATTATTTAATAGAAAGAGGACCATTGGTCAATGAGGACCATTGGTCACATGTGCAGAAGAGTCCACTTTGAACAAAGTGCAGGATCAGCCCTGAACTTTATTTTTGTGTTGTTATTGTTGCCATCAAGATGTTCTATTTTAAAGCAACACTGGAGCCTTTCTGTATTACCCCCGACCGCCAAAAAAACAAGACACATATATGAAGAGGAAGTCAGTATCGTGGAAACTAAATAACCACTGTGAAACTGTGTAAAAGTTTTCTGTGTATTCAAAAGAAACGGAAAATATGTGTGATCGTGGCAATGCAAGCGTGTGGCCTTTGAAGAGGAAGGAAAAAGATAAGATTAAACCACGCTGTCTGAACTTTTCTTACGCAGTCAGTTTTTGCATGCACATCTATAAAGCTGCAGGAGCAAGAATCCTAAAATCAAAGCGTAGGCTGAAGCAGCATGAACGTTTATTCTTCTCATTTGTGGCAGTTAGTTGGTTATTTGTTCCTGCATTTTGCAGGGCATCTCCATGCAAGGTGCTTGTACTTCAACATTAGTGTATGAGCGCAAGAATTATAAAGTGTGTGTTAGTTTATAAAGTTTAAAGTAAAAGTAGAAGTAATAGTTTTCTTCAAGGGTTGTTTTGTGGTCACAGTGACAATCAAGCTCTAAGTAATTTAGCCTGAAAATTCAGTTATTACAACACAACAACATTCGAGCATTTAGCCAAGTATTTCACTTTGTTAAAATAATGCATGCTAACCTGCACGTGCATTAATAGCCCCGCAGTCTAGAGTTTATCTGTTTTTGGCAGGTATATTATGTGCGGAAACTACCTTTATTAACTATGTAACTATGTGAGAAAAGTATCTGTCCAAATAAAGTTGCTGTACTGCACACTAATTATATGTAAGTTTGTGCACTGAACGTAAAGTCGACCCTCAGTGCTAATTTTACCCCAACCTGTATGAGCATCACTCAACCCACATTCAATTTCCTCCACAGTTCTTGTAAATTACAGTCAGTACTTCTGACTTGACTAGGAAGTTGGACCAAGCAAGGGGGAACGATAAAAATATGGCTTCCCTTTTACTTTAAAACTTTATCTTTATTATACCACTTACTGATGGGTTTTTTTCTCACTTAGTTAAAAAGTATTAGTATCAACATATTCTAATTGAAGATATGTCATCAAATATGGTACCTGCAAAAAAAGTAATGATCTCACCATCTTCTCTTTTTGAGCATGACTTTGATCATTTAAAACCTCAAGGTGCTGAAGTACTCGAGACATCGAGACATACATGCGTGCATGCATGTGATTCAGTTTCAGTATGAAGAGCTGTTAAAAAAATCAGCTGTTTACCGTTTTTTCTCTTCATGCGCATGCTAGGGAAAAAAAGTAGGGGTGTGTGTGTGTGTGTGTGTGTGTGTGTGTGTGTGGTGGGGTCAGTCAGTGCTCTTGGCTCATGTTAGCTGTTAGTGGTGGTGTTGGTGAACTTACCTCCGTTCTTTAGAAACTCTTTTTCTCACCCTCCTTTTTCTCTCTGCAGCCTTTTATCTGATTCTCTCTGCACATTTAGTTGCTGTTTTGCTGTTTTTCCCACTTCCTTCCGGTTCTTACTTCTGCTTGGTGAATTCACTAAGGTGAAAACACAGACATCAGGTTACAGAGAGTTTAAAAAAAAACTTGTTGCCAATATTCATGACAGACTTACAAATTCAGGGTTTATTTAAAATGTAGACTTGGTTCATTCATTCATTATGTTTAGCATCCAGCATTATGTAATTATGATGCCGCAATAATAACAATAAAAATACATAATATCATACTATGTTTCATTCAATATCTGTCAGCTTCAGATGAGCTTTAGGCAATAGACAAATGGATGGATGGATGTTTGATGTTTTGTTTAAAAAATAGTAGCTGTGCAAGACCAATTACAGAAGTTTGACTTTTGCTGCAATTCCAGGTTTAGTCAGCAGAGGGAAACATATGACAGTATTTCCTACTATTGATCATTTGAGGAATGAGCTCCCTTTTAAGATAAAAAAAAACAAGTCATTATAGTATAACTCACTGTGGTTTAGGTAACGGTGAGGGTTGAGAAGTGTGTGTGTGTGCGTGTGTGTGCGTGTGTGTGCGTGTGTGTGTGTGCGTGTGTGTGAGTGAGTGTTTGCGTGTGTGTGTGTGTGGTACACGTATTACTCATTTTCAGATGACCTTTATTTCTTCACACAGCCACATCACAGGGACCTGTTTCCCTTGCAAGGAAAAAACAGCAAGTTTCCATAAGATAAAGTTAAGGTGAAAATGTGCTTAACAGGAACAGGAAGTTTGGGTAATGACCTCAATATCTAAGGTACTATATGTGAGTTTACAGCAGACATTCAGGCCACCAGTTGCTATGCTCTTTGCAGGCCCAATCACTCACACCTGATAGTATTTCATCTCCTCAACAACACTTTAGATACATTGCAGAAATATATATGTATATACAGACATATATATTACTACAATGTATCTTAGATGCAAGATTATTGTACAGGGAGTGCAGAATTATTAGGCAAATGAGTATTTTGTCCACATCATCCTCTTCATGCATGTTGTCTTACTCCAAGCTGTATAGGCTCGAAAGCCTACTACCAATTAAGCATATTAGGTGATGTGCATCTCTGTAATGAGAAGGGGTGTGGTCTAATGACATCAACACCCTATATCAGGTGTGCATAATTATTAGGCAACGTCCTTTCCTTTGGCAAAATGGGTCAAAAGAAGGACTTGACAGGCTCAGAAAAGTCAAAAATAGTGAGATATCTTGCAGAGGGATGCAGCAGTCTCAAAATTGCAAAGCTTCTGAAGCGTGATCATCGAACAATCAAGCGTTTCATTCAAAATAGTCAACAGGGTCGCAAGAAGCGTGTGGAAAAACCAAGGCGCAAAATAACTGCCCATGAACTGAGAAAAGTCAAGCGTGCAGCTGCCAAGATGCCACTTGCCACCAGTTTGGCCATATTTCAGAGCTGCAACATCACTGGAGTGCCCAAAAGCACAAGGTGTGCAATACTCAGAGACATGGCCAAGGTAAGAAAGGCTGAAAGACGACCACCACTGAACAAGGCACACAAGCTGAAACTGGGCCAAGAAATATCTCAAGACTGATTCTTCTAAGGTTTTATGGACTGATGAAATGAGAGTGAGTCTTGATGGGCCAGATGGATGGGCCCGTGGCTGGATTGGTAAAGGGCAGAGAGCTCCAGTCCGACTCAGACGCCAGCAAGGTGGAGGTGGAGTACTGGTTTGGGCTGGTATCATCAAAGATGAGCTTGTGGGGCCTTTTTGGGTTGAGGATGGAGTCAAGCTCAACTCCCAGTCCTACTGCCAGTTTCTGGAAGACACCTTCTTCAAGCAGTGGTACAGGAAGAAGTCTGCATCCTTCAAGAAAAACATGATTTTCATGCAGGACAATGCTCCATCACACGCGTCCAAGTACTCCACAGCGTGGCTGGCAAGAAAGGGTATAAAAGAAGAAAAACTAATGACATGGCCTCCTTGTTCACCTGATCTGAACCCCATTGAGAACCTGTGGTCCATCATCAAATGTGAGATTTACAAGGAGGGAAAACAGTACACCTCTCTGAACAGTGTCTGGGAGGCTGTGGTTGCTGCTGCACGCAATGTTGATGGTGAACAGATCAAAACACTGACAGAATCCATGGATGGCAGGCTTTTGAGTGTCCTTGCAAAGAAAGGTGGCTATATTGGTCGCTGATTTGTTTTTGTTTTGTTTTTGAATGTCAGAAATGTATATTTGTGAATGTGGAGATGTTATATTGGTTTCACTGGTAAAAATAAATAATTGAAATGGTAATTTGTTTTTTGTTAAGTTGCCTAATAATTATGCACAGTAATAGTCACCTGCACACACAGATATCCCCCTAAAATAGCTAAAACTAAAAACTACTTCCAAAAACATTCAGCTTTGATATTAATGAGTTTTTTGGGTTCATTGAGAACATGGTGGTTGTTCAATAATAAAATTATTCCTCAAAAATACAACTTGCCTAATAATTCTGCACTCCCTGTATGAATAAGTCCAAGAGCAAGGAATTTTAAGAAAGTCCTCATGAAAACTTATCTGATCTGGTGTCCAGACAACACTTATAATACCTCTGGCACTGCTGCTAGAACCACAGTTGCTCAGTATGAGAATTTTTCTTTGAATTCCAAATCATTACCTAGTGAAGTATCAGCGTCCCCTACTGAATCAGCAGCTTTTAAGACTGGAGCGCCCCCTACTGGTGGCCAAAGGCACCAACCCTCAATTTATGCTCGTTGGTGTGTGACTTCATTGTTAAAGTTTCATGAAAAATAATGAAAGCAACTATAATAACCACTTTATTCCACGACGACTCCAGTCTTTAGGGATGGATATGATACTACTTATTATTTTCTTTATTTTGACAAAATAACAAGTTGATTATCTAACTATTCAAAACTGCCATCATTAGTGATATGATGCTTTTAACCCCAATGTTGTGTTAGGTCAAATTTGACAACTTTAAAAGTTTTACCTCCAAAAAATGTAGTTGACTTATCAGACTGACCTAAGATTCAATGTCTTTGTCCACAAAGAAGATTTCCTGAAAAGAAACAAGCAAAGGTTGTGGTTCTGGAGCTTGATTGGAGGTCTCGGGGACATAAGATGATAATTTCTTCATCTTGTGCGGTCTTGGTCAGGAACTGTGTCAGAAGCAAGTGTAGTTTTGGGATACTTTCCTCGGTGCACAAATAAAACATTCACTTTTGACCAGGAACACAACAGGTTACATTATGTGACTGTATAAAACTTTTAAATGTTTCAAAACAAAAGTTCATTATAATATTGACCCAGAGTAGTCTCTAATACACAGTTTACCGTTTGATCCGATTATTTCTTATAATCAATATAAGACAGAAATTGTGTTTCTATAAGAACTCAAATTCAAGACATATAAGATCAGATTAATGAGATTAATAAAGTGGGAACACAAAATTGTTTGACACGAAATGAACACAACATGAGGGCTAAAGTCAGCTCATAGGTCTGTAGTCAGAACACAAAAAATGACCCAGTTTCTTTCATTGTTAAGAAATGCATGTTACAGAATAAGCATTGCATCCAGTAGGACATGCTCCCCTTCAAAGACACACTGAAACACATAAATGTGCGTTAAAGGCAAAAGTTTCTTCAGCTTCACAGTTCAGCCTCATTCATCCTTTATCAGAGGGCTGTGGCGACCCCTACAGGAAACAACAGAAAGCAAAAGAAGATCAAGTTTGTTTTATCCTTTTCCTTGGTATCGTGGTTTGGAAGTTTATCTGTAAAAGAACAGAAAGTAGAAAGTTACTCAACCAAAATGTTAAATTGTCTAAGAGGCTGATTGGTGAGCCACAGCTGAACCAGTCGTCCTTGTGCAGACAGTTTTACTTGACAACTCTCAGCCTTCGCGTAGCGACTTTGACTTTCCTGCTTCTGGAAAAAAGGGTTTTAGTGCAGAACAATACTTTGTTCCAGGATCCAACACTCAAATAAACAAATCATAGCTCTGGTTCACTAAATTAAGTTGTTAATATTGATTTTTTTTTTAAATTTATTCATTCATTCAGCATTCTGTTGACTGTGTTTCTATATATAATATATCCACATGCGCATGGATGCCTCACTACTGCAGATCAAATCTAACTGGTTAGCTTGGTTAGGTTTGAGGCCTATAAACAACAGGAAATAACATGAATGTGTTCAACATTCAACTGAATTCAATTCAAGATGAAGGGTTGAGGTTGTGGATGTTGTGGAGGAAGTAAAAGGGGGAAAAAAGAGTAAAATAAAGTATGCATGTAACAACTTTCATTAAGGCCGTGCCTAAATAATAAACTCCAATTTTATCTGGAATTCTGGTTAATTAATTGTGAACCTGTTGCTCCTTAAAAGGACGTCAAAGGACAATTAACCTACAATTAAACAGTAGCTCGAATCTGCTTTGGGTTATCAAAGCAAAATTCTTGCACTTGTGACCTGTTACTAATTTATATTCAGAGTGAGAGCAGCGGGCTTTGGCTTGCACATCAGGAAGCCGTGTGAATACAAATCAGCAGTTACATAACAGTATGTAACAGAACACTGGCTGCTCTGTACAGCTCCCAAAGCAGGTATATAACACAGGACACACTGTGATACAGTGAACACATAAACTCTGGCATGCATACATTACACGTGTATGAACCTGTCATTTTAAAACCATCTGGTTTTAAAACTCTTTATTCACTAAAGCTACTGTTATGTTCACATGCATACAAATGGGCTGCCATTTAATTTGTACTTGAAGGACTATTCCTGATTATTTTGGAAAAGTGTTCGGCCTTCCTTTTGTAAAAACATCAATTTAGGATTTTTACTTAGTCAACACTTTAAAGAATGACTGGTGCTTAAACAGTGCTCACTAGATTTTGGTGAAATTTGGGGCAACACTTGCAATGATCTTTAGGAGTTTAGACCCAATGTTTGTGGTAAAACCCATGGAAAATATTCACTAAATCCCAAAAGCAACATATCCTTCATTTTGGAACATATACTTTTCTTCTAGTTCCACCAACATCTGCAGTATGTCTCCTCTGAAGTGTAGTATTTCATTATGTAAGAGCCCAAGGGCAGATTTAGTGCTGAACTCCTCGCTACCAATGAAATGAAACGTTTTAATGTTAAAGACGCCCAGCCCTTTTACCCAAGTGTCCCCTCATGCCTGAGGAGAAGTGCATGTTCAGCCATGAGCAGAGGAAGGGTCCCCAGTCCTGACAGTTCATTTCTGTAAGCAGCAACAGCTGTAGGAAAATAGCAGACTGACAAAATAATCTGAAGAGGCTGAAAAATGTTTTTTCAGCTCTTGAAAAACTTACACTCATCTTATAAATACACGGCATTAAAAAGGGTACATCAGGACGCAATTAAAAATAATTCTCAGCACGTTCTAAAATTATTTAAGAACAACCTCAGATGATTGATGGTACATGATTTATTGCAGTGTTGTTATATATTAAAGAGAAATTCAGCAAAATGCTGAAGCAGTGAGTGAAAAACTAATTACAATCCAGCATTCAACCATTCAGTTTGCTGCAGTGCTTGGGATCATTAACTGTAGAATACTTTGGTATACAGTGTAGGTCATGGTCAGCTCATTAACCGCGAGGACCACCCCCTATGCTTGACAGATGACTTTTTTTAAAAAAATGTCCTGATAAATATAAAGATAAAACCTTAGAACTGAAAGTGGGCTTACTTTTCTTTTTCTTTTAAATGACTGTATCTTTAGAAAACAATTGCAAGCTGTTGCTTTAAAAAAAACGTTTTTTTTTCTTTCATAAAAACTTTATTAAAAGCGTAAAATTTGCACACAGAACCCAGGACAGCTCACACTGCTAAGTAGTGCCACATGGGAATGTACAACCTTGAGACTTGATCCACAATCGCCTTCTCACTATCTCAACACAGCTTAAAATCTTCTGAGTTCGTTTTCCTGTGAATCAGTTCATCCCTCCAAACACAGATCGATGATAAACTAGAATTTTTCATTGTTTCAAGTACATGAAGAAATGCCTACTCTTACCACGTGTGGTTAAGTTACTCTGGAAAGTTGATTTTCCTTTCCCTATCATTTGTCAACAAAGTCTGTATGCGGTAAGCTTTTTGAGCTGTGACAATTTATTCCTTCTAATATTTCTAGTAAATACTAGAAGAAATTAAAATATGCCGGATATTATGTAGCCTATGGTCCTTTTTGTATCACGTGCAGGGCGATTGCATCAGCACCAAAATCTGCACAACCACGTTCTTGAATGGGGTTCGGTGCTGCCTTCAAGTCCTGTGGGAAATTCGACCAAAGTTTTGATGCTTGTTCAAAAAGCTAAAGAATAACTCCCAACATCTTACCTTCAATCTCCTTTTCAAATAGTATAACAATAATATCCCTCAGAAACATTTGCTTGTCTTTGATCCCGTTATTAAAAATGTTGTTGTTCTTTATCTATCCCAAAGTGGGTATATTCTTGTGTGCGCAGCAGTTTTATTTGGGTGTAAAACACGCTAAATAAAAGCTCGAGAAAGTTAAGAAAGCGAGGTAATATAGAATATATGAGCTAAGTAAGTAAATTTAAATGGTTTATAATAAAAGGCTAACAAGGTTAACTCATCTTAAGGGAATATTATATATAATTAATAAAGAATGTCTTACAGTTGGTATATTTGGACAAATGCGTATTAATAATTCGTAGTTATTTTTTCAGTTTCATTCTTAAGTATTAGAGGTGTATTTCAGTCAAAGTGGGAGCAGTCTCACTAATTTCCTTTTGTAACAAAAACAGAGGACGGATCCCGGCTCCTCAAGAGGCTGCCTCGTGTGGATTTTTGTCTTAATTCCACACACATCCTTCCTTATGTCGACGCGCTGTATCCTGAACGCAGCACCGATTGCTATGACTACTTGTGTTAACCAGTGCATCAGAGGCACACGCCTGTGGGTGGACCAATCAGAGCCTCCGATGTCATGCTATGCCAGCAGTGACATAGAAGGGTGGGGGTGTGAATCTAAAACCGGTCCCACATCAGGAAACCCGAATAATACCGACAGGACTCACTCTAACACAGAACAACCTGCTGACTCCATCTGAATCACGTTCCATCATGTCTGAGTTTATCTCTGGGTGAGTGAACTATTCATACCTTCCTTTTGTATTCGTATTAAAGACTAAAGACATCTGTGTGTGATTAGAACTACTCGTGTAGGCAGACTCTATTTATGATGTATTAATCCCTCAAATACCAAATACTCGCACCTCTAGCATACGTTTTCTGTGTGGAGGCTGGATTAACTTTGTGTAGTCCATCACCGGGTTTCTATTCTGTTGAATGTGTATAGCTGCTTCTGTCGAACATCAATAAGGAAACAAATATCCTCAAACTGCTTAATTACGGTGGTCCTGATTTAAAGAATAAAAAAAATAGATAAATAAATAAACTGCCTGGGGCTTTAACATCTCTCCGCTCCGCTGGCAGTTTTCCTGAGTTCTTCCGCAGTCTTTGAACGCGCAATTACGCGCGGAAGAGCTACAACGTGCCCACCGGCACTGATGGATGGGGCGGAAAAACCCCACACGAGATCCTCCGTGACGTCACTGAACCCGCTGTCCCATTACTGGCACAGGAAGGTGGTTTATTCACAGTGAACACACACTGTAATCTCCTCGTTGCCGTAATGCTTCCTTCATGTCGCAGTTTGTTTCATTTGACCACATGTGGGCCCAATGAGGTGTCCGTGAGTCAGCTACAGCCTCCACCACCATCACATAAAAGTGTGGGCTGGGTTAGTGACGGAGCGCACGTACCACTTTGAAAGAGGAAAAGAATGAAAACATTGGAAACGATTGAACAGAAAGATTAGAACATGATTTTTGTTTGTTTTATTCTGTTTTTAAATGTTGAGCGCGTAAAAAAGAACAGATCTTCACTTTCCCTCGATTTATTATCGTTTTTTTTTATCCTTATATAAAATAAGCATATACTGCCATTATTATAGTGCTTTTTTAGTACACATTTCACTGTACTCAGAACTATGTATGTGACAAATAAAGGATCTTGGATCTTGAATCTTGTCCTGCTTAAAACACCTGATCGAAGTAGCATCATTAATAGACCCATTCTACCACCTGGATTTTTCCAACTACCGTGAAGCTTCTTTCTGAACGAAAAAGAAGGTCTTTAAAGGGGCTTTAGGGGGTTCAAAGGGCGGGATTAACTCCTCCAGAGTCTTCAGTTATTCTTGTGGTAATTACACTGTGGTGATTTTAATTACAATAGCTCCACTTGGGTGGGTGAGTGGGGGAAGGGTTGGGATGTTTTGTACCACTAATGAAATGATTTAAAACACATGTGATATTTAAAACTACATGTGATATTTCCATTGGTGATAGGCATCCACTCTACAAATCAGTGCCTTACCATATGTGGTTAAGGCCTCTGCATCTACTGCATAGGATGAGGGGGGGTGGCCAGAGGGCAAGCATGCAGTGAAGCTAATTTGGCAATACGTGGTGTGTAACAAGCAGAATAAACAAGTTCTCTGATGCTATCTTGCTGAGCCCCTTTTTATGCTAATATTCAGCTTTAATAAGACACTTCCCCAGTCTTTGTTAATGGCTTATATATCGGATGAGCCTGTTAACAGCTCACTTTGATCCGGTTAAAGATAAAGTGTTTGTAGAAAAGAGCACAGACAGGTTAAACAATATTTAGTTTGCTTTTGATTAAACTATTTGCTTTTGGGGTTGTTTTTAAGGTTTTATGTTATCTCATTGGTTCTATTTCATGTGGAACAACCTAGTGGCTGTAATCAAGTGGCTTTACAACATTTTATTATTTATATAGTTTAAAAAAACGTAGCCATCCTCAGGAAATTAACAGGGTTATAAGTAAAGTTAAAGAGCCGTGCTGGTGGTGATCAGAGCACAGAAGGCAGAAAACCGTCAGTGTTGATGTGAGAATTGACTCCTCAAATGTACAGACAAACAAAACTGAACAATAAAAGGTGCATCGATGTTTGGTTGAGAAACATTTCATTCTGTTTACATCACACAGGCATTTCACTCAACCACCTGACCGTGACACACTGTATGTTTGCACAATAACAGGATATTAAGTGTGTTTGTACATGTCTGTTCAAGACATTCATTTCAGCTCAGGAACTGTACAGGATACTCCTCCTTACAAATTGCATCGGCTGAAATGGCAAATCACTGTTATTTCCTGGTAAAGGAATGCTGTATGCAGTATGAATTTGTGTGTAAGAAGACTAAAGCCTCTATGTCAGACCTTTGAGATAAATACTATAAATAAAAACTGACTTTGTTTGTGTGTCCTCACATGTTAGGCCACGTTCTGCTTTGAAACACTGCATAACTTCATGTTTTCATATATGTTTCTCTTGCTTTCCAGCGTCAGCTATGAAGAATGCAAGACCACAGCTGATTGGCTGCTGTCGAACACACAGGTGCGGCCGACTGTGGGAATCGTGTGCGGTTCAGGCCTGGGAGGTCTGGCTGAAATGATCAAGGACCCGCAGATTTTCAAATACAGCGATATTCCCAATTTCCCCCGGAGTACAGGTATCCACAACCTCCAGCAGTTTGGGAAACACAACTGTTTGTTTGTTTGTTTGTTTGTGTGTGTGTGTGTGTGTGTGTGTGTGTGTGTGTGTGTGTGTGTGTGTGTGTGTGTGTGTGCGCGCACGCGCATGCTTGTGACCTTGATTCGACACAGTCCCACGGCACTTTATGAAACAGTCTTAAGATTTAATCTGCTGATTTTTTTATTCTTGGACATGAATTGTCATTACACTGCTCTTAAAAAGGGTGAGTTGAACCATATAAACTGTTCAGTTAGAATTAGGAAGTACAAATACTGTCTTAGGTGTAGAAAAAGATCATGTTTTGGGTTAAAATATAATAGTTGCCACTTTTCCTACTTTTAGAGCTTCATCTTCTTCATTGTCAAATCCAGCTTTTCAACTGTGCTGACTCATGACTACTTCACACTTTGCCATAAGATTGGGCTGTGTTGTGAATTGCACTGGGGTCTAACAGTGTGTGTTTGTGTGTGCTGCAGTGCATGGTCATGCTGGCCGGCTCGTGTTTGGAACACTAAAAGGGAAGCCATGTGTATGCATGCAGGGCAGGTTCCACCTGTACGAGGGCTACCCCATCCAGAAGGTGAGTAGAGACAAAAAGCTAACACAGGCAATAAAAGCTTGTCGTTTTTTTGCTATCAGAGTCTTCTGGACTAGAGCAGGTTCTTCCATTTAGAGGACATTCCATAGATTCTCACAGGGTCAATAAGTTGTATTCAGTCAGAGGACAAAAGGAAACCTGAGGCAGTGGTGGGGAGAGGAAGTACACAGTCATTTCTGGATGGCTGAACATTGTAAATGTTCTGTATCGATACTATACACCCGATTTTAGCTTTGTGGTTTGTGAGTGTTAGCAGCACATAAGTCCCAGTACTTTAAACCCCTGTAGTCCGTATCATAAAATGCTAAATTAAAGGATTGTATCCCTCAGACAACACAGCAGATGTTTATTCGAATGTATGTTTTACCTAATTGAACAATACAGAAGATTTTAGAGAGATTTACTCATAATATACTTCCAATCATAGAGATACAAAATGTGGATGAATAAAAGCCAAAAAGCTTTTAATAAAAACATTTTAAAAACTCAGCAGGAACTTTTTCCCCTCAGACACTGGTCAGGATTATGCAGGGTTATCCACAGGCTTTTCTGTCCAGTGTTTACAGTGGAATAGTTTATCTAGTAGAAAGTTATTCCCACAAAAAGTGCCAGCTCGGAGCTTTGAAGACACAAACAGCTGCTGAGCATCTCAAATGTAAATCTCAGGTTTCTAAGGCTTCTGGAAGATTACTCACTCCCAGACTTTTGCTGTGGAGCGCATGGAGACTAAACAATGAGAAAATTAGCGTTCTCTCTGACTTGGATGGCTCCTTAAATGTAACGTTGATCTAAGCTTGTTATGTCGACTGCTCTAGGGAGAAGACAACTGTATTCAGGTTATCAGTGTAGGAAATTTCTTTGTGTCTATTGTTACATCAGTGTGTTAATAAATAAAGGTGAATTTCCTAAATCGATAACTGAGAGCAGTTTTCTTCCACACATTTCATGTCTCTTGTGTTATTCAATGTTCGCTTTGCATGAGTTCTGCTTGTTTGTCTTATAACGTTAACACACGTTTTTTTTGTGTGTGTTTTATATTCACTTATTTATACTAGATCACATTGCCCATGCGCGTCTTCAAGCTGATGGGCGTAGAGACGATGATAATGACCAACGCAGCCGGAGGCCTCAACCAGGACTACAAAGTGGGGGACATCATGGTCATCAAGGACCACATCAACATGCCAGGGTTTGCTGGGGTCAACCCGCTGTCTGGACCCAATGATGACAGGTAGGTGGAGGTGAGGGAGGGGTAGAAGCAGATATTGAAGATAGCATTTTTTGGTTTGAAGCTTTTCTAGCTAATTTTTTTCTCAGTACATTAAGCATTAAATTTTGCTGTTCCAGTCATTGTTAACATTTCCCTGTAGCTATGAAAGTCGACCAGTCCACTATCAGTCTAAGGGCTTCTGTTGTTATAAATAAAGCAGGCTGAATGTGAACCTGTGTAACAAGAAGCGTTGGAGAATATTTCCTCTGAATTAAAAACAAACTGTTATGAATGAGCCGTTGTTTCGCTCAGTATAAACATTTAGACAGACCGACCGCTAAAATCATTAACAAGACCTTGGAAAATGCCTCACCCTGGTGCCACCCGATGCTACACTCTCAGCATACACATGGTTGAATTTTACTCACAGTTAAAGTAGCCCTGGGGCCACAAGAGAGGCACCTTTCGGACTTAAGTTTGTTCAGGTTTAACCTTGGTACAAACACATTTACATGAATGTTAGAAAGGATGCGCTGCAGTAACAGAATTTGCTCATTCTGCTACTTATTTTATCATAACTGACTGCTGTCCTCCTAAAGATCGCAAATTTTATGTTTGTAAGCAACTCGTGGTCCCCAAATCATTTGGTTAAATATTTCAAGCGAGGGCTACACCGTCACTGTGCAAACAATTGAGCTGTTCTAAGTTCCCTCCTCCACCATGACAAATGTGCATTGTTGGGCCCTCCTACACAAAACTGTGACTCTTCAGACCTTTAACAACAATAGGCATTTGATTTTTAGGGTCAGCAAGTATGCCTGTTGTTTAGGGTGGCTTCACACTGGAGGCTTTGCATGACACTTATTTAATGCTGGCCACAGAGCCAGGTTGAGACATTAACAACTGCCAAGTGGGGATGTTGTGGTTTATTTAAAATTATGACCAGCTTATGTTGGTCTGTTATAATGAACATAGCACATTCTTATCTCTGTAAGAGATGCTGAAAGATAAGACAATTTGGCTGATGAAAAATATCCTTTGTGAGCTTTTTATCTTCTCATGATCACATTAAAAAACTCTGAGTATCTATTTGTTGGGTAACTTCAGTATTGAGTCATAGCTGTGTAGATTCCTGTCTTTTGTTGTGTAGATTCTTTTGCGTCAACACTCCTGTTCTCCCTTCAGGTTTGGCTTGCGTTTCCCCTGCATGTCTGATGCCTACGATCGCAAGCTCCGGCAGCTGGCGCACGATGTGGCCGCAGACCTGGGCTTTAGTGAATTTGTGCGTGAAGGCGTGTACTGCGTTCTCGGAGGCCCCTCCTTCGAAACCATTGCCGAGTGCCGCATGCTGCACATGCTAGGCGCTGATGCTGTCGGTGAGTTTTAAATGTTGCTCTCTCACACAAAAACACATCGACTTCTGTTTTAATATTCCTACGCGCCTCACATTGTCCCAATCCCGAATCATCACAACTACAAGCAGATATCTTTTTGAATGAATGGAGATCTGATCTGATCCAAAATGGATTTCTTGCTCTAGGATGGATATTAGTTGCTTATTTAGGAGAAGAATTCAGATAATAGTCTTGTTCAGGATGGAGGGTGAAGTAGAGTTCAAAAGTAAAGCAGTCAGTTTACTGGTTGATCGAGGTTCCTACTCTCATCTGTCTCTGCAAACTGTGTGTCGTGGCTGAAAGAATAAAATCACAGATCCATGTTTACCCTGAGAGATAAGGTGAAGAGCTCTGTTACTCATGGGGAGCTCAGGATCGGTGCTTGGGCTTTTAGGAGGCCTGTTGAAAGTCTTATCAGATTAATTTACTTCTTAAAGGAGCTGCTTTAATCGATCAAGCAGTCTCTTTTATAATATGATATGCAGAATAGGCCTTTTTCAGATGTAAGGCAAAGGAAAATTCTTGTTAGGGACTGCAAAACACAAACAAGGCATTTAATGGATAAAATAATAATCAACATATCAGCATACCTCACACAGACGAAACGTGTCATCCCTCTATAGAAAAAGATTGCCCAAATACACTAATATACCCAAAACTACATCCATATGTACAATACTAAATATAATCTGACAGTTAAATAATTTCATATTTGTTCTTCTAGTTTAAGCATAAGCTTTATGCCATTTAATTAAGGAAGTATATTGAGAACGTCAGTGTTATAACTTACCTTTTCAATTTTTAATGCAGGGATGAGCACAGTACACGAGGTGATCGTCGCCCGCCACGCTGGGATGCGCTGCTTCGCCTTGTCTCTGATCAGCAACCGCGCAGTGATGGACTACGACAGCCACGAGAAGGCCAACCACGAAGAGGTCCTGGAGACGGGCAGGCTGAGGGCCGAGCAGATGGAGAAGCTCGTGTCCACCATTGTGGCTCAGCTGGAGCATAACATCAATAACTGATAGATGACCTGGTGGCCACCGTCACTGCACTTGATCTCTGCATCACATCTAGAGGATTTCTATCAAAACGCTTAGCTGAAAGCAATTTTTAAAGCACAATGCTTGTAGAATGATGAACTACTTTCTTAGCGAAACTTTTTAGTCTTATGAGCTTGGAAACTAGTCCACATAATAAGCTTTGTTTACATTTACACTGCACAGATACTGTGTTAGGACAAACGTTCTCTTGACTATTTCCTGCTGTAGTATACTGTACTGTGTCCAGCTGCAAAGGGATTCAGTGAAACAGTATCGTGTTATAAAACCTAAATTATTAACCTATTTATTTCTCATTCTCTTACATTCCCTCACATCAACTATTCGCTAATATGAAAAACAAATGATGTTCACATTTTTTTTTATTTAAGAGGACCAACTCATTCAGCATACGTTCCTGTCAATTTGACTAAAGTGGTAATAATGTTCCTTTTTTTTTTTGTAGAGAAAATGTAAATTATAAACTATTTATAGAAAATGTTTTTAAGTAGGTTTTTTGTATTTGTTTTTTTTAATGTATAGACTACATTGAAGAAAGAGACATGGCACAGTTATGAAAGAAAGTAGATTACATTAAAAATGTCTTGCCATTTCCTGTCACTGTGTAAACTAACAGGCCGGCTGTGCGTCAGCCTGTGCTTTTAGTGGTACTTTACTAAGATCTGTAACAACTATAGCTCAGCTTTTACAATAAATTACTCTGTTGGAAAACTAAAGTGGTTTTTGTGTGCTGCGTTTGAAACTGTGGGGCTGAATGTTTCTGTGATCAATCACAGGATGTCTCTCTCCAGTCATCTTGAAATGATTTAAATCAATCTTCATTTTCATGCTAAAGCATTAAGAGACTCAAAATTAAAGTAATGTTCTTTTGTTATTCGTGTGCAAACATTTCCTGACTGTTCTCACCTTTTTATTTGTGAAGTTAGTGTCTTTCATTCAAGTATTTTTGTACCCCTTTGGTTTATTTATTACCTTGTAAACGTGCCACTAAAGCAAAGACAATCTGATCAGCTTAATTTAAATAACTCCTAAATTTTTAATGTTATTTTTAATATTCGGCTTCACCTAACGGACAAAGAAAAATACTGTTGGACCAAAAAAGGTGAAGAAATCCAAACTGTGTCCACACATAAAGGAGCCTGTTAGAAGAAAACCTTCAATTAAAGCACAACCTGCTAGCTCAGTGTAAGCTTCCCTGAGTAAGAATTTAGTAGGTACTCAGTTTGTTTCTCATTTTATCTGCAGTCCTTATCCTCCTTTCTTATCACTGACAGCCTCCCCTAACTTTCCCATGCATTTTCTACTCTGCATGCCACCTCTGGTCACTTTCTTACCCAAATATCACCCACTGCCATTTGCTCCCTTCCTCCTCCCATGAAAAGAAAAAAAATTCCATGACGCTCAGGCACTGCTGTTTATAGCCAAACAAGGTTGTGAGAATTTTACAAGCTGTCTGTAATCCAGCATCCAAAAGAGGGCGATCAGGTGTCTGCACAAAATGTGCTGAATAAATACACAGAAACAAAGAATCATCCTGTGGGTGTGAAGGCTAGATTTATGGAAAAGTACGCACATAAACCTTTGTGAGTCCTCAGTGTACTGTGAGTAATTTGCTTGCTGTTCATAAAAATATGTTGAACGCAAAGCGGTTGACATATTTTCACTTCTGGTTCCTCCTTCGAACAAGAAAGTTAAAGGTACTGATCTGCACTATTTGACTTGAACACACTTTATATATAAGCTTTGAATCGCCACAGATAACACGTTCTACAACTTGCAGCTGAGGTAAAAGACAGAAGACAGATTCTGCTGAAATGTGAGTGGAAATATATACAGGATTACTAATAAGGCCATAGGAATAGATCGCACCTCTGATCTCTGAATGTACTCGAAGCAGTCTGGCCATTCTCCTCTGACCTCTGGCCTCAACAAAGCATTTTAACCTAGAGAAGTGAAGTTCACTAGATTTGTTCTCTTTTTCAGACCTATTTTCTGTAAACTCTGTCACCAGTTTAACTTAGATGTTGAAATGCATTGAGTTGCAGTCATGATCAGATATTTACACAAGACAAACAGCTGAACAATAGTCGAAAACGCACACACAAATAATGTGTCCGCATGTGTGCAAGTTATTAGTTAAGAGACAAAGGTTTAGACATTTCCGCTTCAGCTCTGTGTTATTATTATTTAGAGGGGACACGATTACTGTCATCGCAGCTATAAAACTAAGAACACAGAAGCCCCGCCCACCTACTGTTTAATCCTTGTGAGAGGCATCCAGCTGACAGAAAGTTGGCGCAAAGGTAGGTGAAGTGAGCTAAAACAGGATGTTTTACACAGAGGATAAACTGAGGGGTTGTATTAAAATGGCCCATTATTGGACAAATAAGCCTTTGAAAACTTCCTCCACTTACATCAAAAAAGTCTCACAAATATGACAGCTGTTCTCGAAAGATAATGCAGAAGAAAAAGGAAGTGTTTTTCACACGCCATCTACCGGGGCACACTGCACCCGGGCAGTTTTTTGTTGTACTTTACAACCTCCCAATAAAAAGCCACATTAAAACTGTGTATTTAATCCTGCCCACAAAGATAAACTTTAAATTTAACCAACAAGATTTTCCATATTAGTTCTGTGCACGTGCTCTTACCAAAAACTCTGACAGGTTTTGAACAAGGCCAAGAGTCTGGAGCCTTGAAAACGGGATAGAGAAGTAATAACAATAATGATAATACATTTTATTTTAGGTGCCTTTCAAAACACTCAAGGTCACCTTACACAGAAGACTGACGTCACAGTGTTGATCTGTTGATGATGATGATATTGAAAAGTCCATGTTAACCAAGGTTAATATTTAACATTATAGCATAATAATCATTCTTTAGCATGTTATATTTCCAACATTTATTAATAGAACAAACCCAGAGTAAGGCCATATTTGGTAGTAAAATTGGGATATTGACTCGATGAAAGCAAATAAAAAAAAAAAAATAGTATTTCAGGTATGCCAGCATTATTTTTCTAAGAATGAATGTGTTATTTCATGGATCTGTTGTCTGGAAACCATAGAAGTAAATTTCGCAGTAATCCACTGCTGTTTAGAGATTTCAGTATAAACCAAGTGAGCTGGCATTACAATCCAAAAGGCTTATCTTATAAACTACAGGAAGCAGTTTTATCCAAATGATCTCAGGCCTGTTACAGCCTGTGTACGACTCAATCTACTGTCTCAGTGTTACAGGGTTTCTCCTCTTTGAGAGCCTGACAGTCCAAGAGAAAACAGCGAATGAAGAACACAAAGCATGAAGAGGTGGAATAACGCAAAGAGACAGAGACAAGTGCTCTAGAGGCTGATGTGCCTGTCGCAGGACTGTCCTGAGAGCAGTTTATGTAAGAGGCTGTAAAATACATGAAGTTCACAGGCAGGTGGTTGCTGTTAGTTCCTGTAATAAACATCAAATTGTGAACTCCCTGTTCCTGTTCAGGCAGCAGCATAGTTCCCTTTTTGCACAGTCACCCTGGATGAGTTACAACGCCCTCTGCTGACATCTCATCTAATGGACTGACTGCAAATCTGATGAGTGCATGGCATGCTGCAGTAGTGTCTGTCTGCAATTTCAGTCTGTTGTTCGGTGGTCGGCAGGCGAGTTTTGTAGATATAAATCAGGTTATTGATTTATGTAACGCC
The DNA here is from genome assembly GCF_965226115.1 of Aulonocara stuartgranti. Taxonomy (NCBI): domain Eukaryota; kingdom Metazoa; phylum Chordata; class Actinopteri; order Cichliformes; family Cichlidae; genus Aulonocara; species Aulonocara stuartgranti. The sequence goes on from NC_138954.1 coordinate 9,424,360, forward strand.
AGATCCCAACAGTCGCCTCAAGGCGCTTTATGCCTAAGTTAAAGAGGCCACAATAATAGAGACGTTTAATTGTCGTGCAATTAAAATGCTATGATGCTTATATAAAATGATAAGTGTATAAATGCTAAAAAAAAAGGGTCATTTTCACATGTCGGTGGGTGTTTGTTAGGTAAAATAAAATTTAATCTAGATAAGGTTTAAAATTAGTTGCCATGACTATTGCTGAAGTCTTGTAGTTTGCAGAGAAGCAGACAGAAATTTGGTGGATTACAGTAGGATGCTATAATCTGAGCATCATCTGATTGCTGACCGAGTAAATTAATTATAAAATGTTCCTATTAAATATCTTGTTTGTGTTACAAAATCAAATCTTAAAATCAAAGGCTTGTTTTTTTTGTGTCTTTCACGTAATTGGTTTTTGGACCATTGTTGTTCAAGACAAAAAGTTAAAGCTGTGGTTTTAACCTTTTTGTTTTAAGGGAAAAATCCCCAAAGGTTTTACTAATGCTAAAATTCAGCTTGTATCCGTTTCTATTGTTAATGACTCACAAAATGGTGAATTACTTAATGGTCAACGTGACAAGAGTTAAATAACATTAATCAGTCATATATCTTTTGAAAGTTAATGGATTAAAATAATATTTGCAGCCTAATTTTGAATGATAGTGAACTCAGGCAAGTAGTTTGAGGAACTCTGTGTCAGCAGGGAGTGGTTTCCTGGTTCAGGTGTATGAAGGAGAGCTGGAGCGGTGTGATGGGAGCACTGCCAGCTGAGGAGAGGCACAGCTGTCTCGCATAGCTAATTAACCTCGCAGTCAGAGTTTTCAGAACAGCCAGCGCTCCACGGCCGGGCACGTGAAGTGGAGCAAACAGAAGTGTGTACCTGTGAGTTATAGTCACATAACTGTGAGTACAAACCACAACATGACATTCATTTTTACTACGCGAGTAGCTGCACCCAAGAGCTCGAAGTTTGTCGTTGAAAAAGTGTGACGTCCAAAACCAGAAACACTGACAAAACCCTCTATCCCTTCATCCATCTAAAGGTCTGAATTTAATTCTTTCATGTGAGTATAACAGCAAAAAAATGCATCTGTTGGTTTTGATAACAGTTTTAATATAAAGCATAACAAAGAGCAAAGGGTTTATGGGAAGAGTTTCATGGAAAATCTAACAGAGAGGACGAGTCAGGCAGGCTTCGAACGTCTGACATTAAAGCACAAACCTGAGAAAAGTTTGAATGAATTTGAATGAAAAACCTTTGTCAGAGTGAATGGGGGTAATGAGCATCTTGTGCTTGTAAGGTTTCAGTACTGAGATGACACGAACCCCAGTTCGACATGAGAAGCAAAAACAAACAGGAAGTCAGAGCAGATCTGCACTTATGCAGGTAACTGTAAGAGCAAAGCCACGTGGTTTTAGATGATGACTCAGCCATTTAAGAGCTTGGTGGCGATCGTGGCTCAACAGTTGGGAGTTCGCCTTGTAATCGGAAGGTTGCCGATTCGAGCCCCAGCTTGGACAGTCTCGGTCGTTGTGTCCTTGGGCAAGACACTTCACCCGTTGCTTGGTGGTGGTCAGAGGGCCCGGTGGCACCAGTGTTCGGCAGCCTCGCCTCTGTCAGTGCACCCCAGGGTGGCTGTGGCTACAATGTAGCTTGCCATCACCAGTGTGTGATTGGATGGGTGGATGACTGGTTGTGTAAAGCGCTTTGGGATCCTTAGGGACTAGTAAAGCGCTATACAAATACAGGCCATTTACCATTTAAGAGCTTGGTTTTCCTTTTCCATTTTTTTGGATTTCTAGCTTTGGAAGGGTTTCACAAACGTGTGAACGAGGGTGCAGTTCAGTTTCACATTTTGATCATTTTAAGTACTTAAAAAGAAGCAAACATGTTGATATCCAGATGGATTTTGCATAGTAAAATATGCATTAATATACAAAGTTGTTCAGTAATGCCATATGGTTAAAAAAAAATCCCACTGGAAAAAAAAGCTGCCGTCCACTGAATATTTGATTCTCAGACCGTCGTCTTTCACCTCGACCACTCGCACCACCTCAGCTGTAGGTGTGAATGATTCGGTGTCGCTTTAAATGATGCATGAGGATGAAGGTTTTCCCGCACTGTGAGCAGCTGTATGGTCGTTCCCCGCTGTGCGTCCGCTGGTGAACCCTCAGGCTGCTCTGCTGCGTGAACCTCTTCCCGCACTGTCCGCAACCGTACGGCTTCTCTCCCGTGTGAGTCCGGTGGTGTATGCTGAGGTGCGACGAGCACTGGAAACTCTTCCCGCACACCGTGCACCAAAACGCTCGCTTTCTCTTGTGGCTCTGCTGGTGCAGCTTGAACTGGTGGAGGCGGCTGAACGACTTTCCGCACTGCGAGCACCCGTAGCATCGGGCCGTCCCAGAGAGGGGTTTGTGTAGGCTGTGAGGGTTAAAGCTGCTCGGTGTGAACGTGTTGTGCGACTGAGTTACAACTGGTCCGTCTCGAGTTGCGGTCTCCCTCTCAGGGTCTTCCTCTAGCTGGCTCAGGTGAGTGGAGTGTGACGCGTTTCTCTGCGGGTAAATTAGTTCCTTCTGCTTGTCTTGCTGCAATAACGGAGCCTGCGACCTAGGCTGGAAATCTGACGACTGTGGAACGTCCTTCTGATATTCGCTGTTGTAAATCCCATTGCAAAGCCTCTGAGAAGGCAACTGCTGGACGTTAGTCGACTTGCTCAGGTTAGAAGCTACATTTGGATCTGAATGGTCCGGGTACGTGTTGGAATACTCCTCTACTACACTAGAGAAGTCAGGGAACCCAGTGTCAATGTCATTACCTTCAATTATGGACGACCAAATTTGATTCTCCCTTTCATCCAATGAAAATTCAGCAGCAAGTTGCGTCTGCTTCCCCACATTGTGCTGGCACCCATCCTGTCTGAATGCCAGTCGATCTTCTTCCTTCTCTGTCTTCACTGTGAACTGAAGGCTACTGATGTCTACTGCACGCTGGGCAGAGTTAAACGAGTCACTGAACTCTGATGGCTTCTGTCTGGCAACCTCTGGATGGGTTAACTGGTGGCCCTCTTCAAACTGCTGGTTCTCTGGAGCACTAGCAGCGTTAGGGTACTGAACAGCAGAACCTGCAGGTGACAGGTGTTAGGAGACTTCAGGTAAGGGTGTGAAGTTCAATTAAGGTTTAATTCTTGCACAAAACCTAGGTCTTCAACTCACCAATTGGTCCAGCAGAATCACTGATCCATAGAGCCTCATCTGGACTTTCTTCTTTAATTGTGAAGGAAACAGTTGCATCTTCAATCTCAGGAAACTACACAAAAAGGGCATGGATTACCTTATTTGTTTTTCAACTTGAGAACTTCTAAGATATATGTTAATAATATAGAGATTGCAACACCAGAATCTGCCAAATTAAGTTTTATATTTCACTTCTTTTAGCTTTGTTTTCCCCTCTACAAACAACTTACTAATTATTAATCCACCCTTTTCATAACACAGCTACCTGCCATAAATAGAAACACCTATGGGAGTGGTGTCACACAAACAAAGCCTCAGCAATGAAACCAAAACTATAAGATTAAGAGGTGACATTTCCGCAGCGAGGTGACATTTATCATATAACTGACACTATTAGATTAACACACAGGTTTTTGATCCACTTTTTGAACTAGTTTATCACCAGTGTCAGCTGCCCATTTTTCCCCCCATTTTTCTTTTACAATTTGTGAAAAAATATATACAACCACTAAAAGTTTCTGGATTTTTTTTGTTTAGAAAGGCAAACTTTTAATTCTTTTGGAAAACAAAATAAAGATGACGCTTTAAGATAAAGTTACCATTTCAATCATTTACAGTACAAAAACAGCAACAGCAATTACTTTAACTGGTGTGTGAAGGCCTAGCAGAAATACAGTGAGGTCCTTCTGAGCCTCTGATTATGGGGAACTGTGCATAAAAATGCCCATAATTCCTGAAAGGTTAATGTAACAGTTTTGTTAAACCCCTTCAATTAAAGGCTGAAAGTCTGCGCTTTCACCACATCTCGATTGTTTGATCTAAAATCCACTGTACTGGTGTACAAAACTACACATCTTATATCCACGTCCAAACACTGTAACTTTTTGTAGGCTTTTTGGAAGTGTTCATCAGTCTGGGTGTGAAAATTTCTGATCACTCTAACATGAAAGATTTTTGAGAATCCCCTCAATGCAAACTCAACAGATGACCTCACATTATATCTAAGCAGTTTTTAATATGAAGTAGAACTCACAAGTAAATAAATGACTATAAGGGACCTTCTGCAGAGGCAGCGAAACAGCGCAAAACCACAACACTTCCACCACTAAACTTCACAGATGGTGAACAGTTTTTCTCATGAAAAGCCATCTTTTGTCTGCACCAAACATGTCTACTGTTACTCCAGCCATACAGCTCTACTGTTTCTTTATTTTTCTGATGCTAACACTTTGACACTAACAGCTAAAGAATAAATGAACAAATGCTCAAGTTTTTTGCAAGACTTCTTGTTGCATCAGTCAATCTGCCCCTGGGTTGAACTGACCTTCCACGTGTGGGGGATTTTATCTCATATCATTTGGGGATATGTTTGAATTCCCATGCTCACAGGCAATACACATTTTCTTGTTTTATTTGTTTATTTATTTATTTTTAAATGAACACAATCTTCAGATATTGTCTTGATGATAACCACAAACTTCAACAGCAAAGAGAACAGCAGAGCACAAACCTCACAGCTTTCAGCTGTCACTGTTAAAGGAAGCTCAAATCGCAGACGCCTAACCTGGACCTGATTTTAAGTCTAGGTGTGTGACACAGAGGGGGTAACAAAATAACTCGAGATGCAAATCTTACCCCATCGTAACCACCATGAAAGACCTACAGGTGCTATTTTGAAGGATTATTGAAATAACTTTAATTTAACAAGGAATAAAATTAACAGTTTGTTGACTTTTCTTCAAAACATTTTTTATCCTTCAATCACCATTCTTGCTGTTACAAAGTTATCCCTTAGATGTCACTTCATGGTTGTTTAAAGGCCAGGTCTCCCTTTTAAAACATCTAAATTAAGCGGAGTTACTTTTTCCATGTAGCTGGTATGTTTTTAAACTGTGTAAACATTGAAACTTGCAGCAACATATTCATTTTATGTATGACTTCTCTAAAAACAAAAAAGTTTGTTTTGTTTGGGGTTTTTTTTTAAAAGAGCAAATGTTGTCCAAAAGGCAACAATTATTAGAGCATGTAGTAAACACAGACCTTCATATCTCTTGCAGGGTGCGGACAGTTGCTCCCCACATCAGTTCCTCTGTCCATGTAGTTTTCTGGTTGCAGAAGGGAAGAAAAATCTCAATTTGAAAGCTCGGGCAGAGGAAAAGTAGATATTATTTGGAGGGGGAGTAAAATACCTCGAAATTCATTTACAAAAATAAGCAGAGGTTAACATAAAACACACCAGCGGTGGCTTTTTAAATCAAATTCTTCCTGCGTTTGGTTCTACTTCTACATTTAGATGCACAACACACTGAGTTGTCAGTTGGCACAAACAGTGATGGAAATCTTACCGAATCCTCGCTGCAGCTGCGCATTTTTGCTCTCCATCACCAGCAGTTTCCTCTTCAGCATCTCGTTCTCGCTCTGCTTTCGGGATATTTCAAGATGCAGAAACGCACATTTGTCATCGACTAGTTTGGATATCTCTGCCACTGCTGCCTTCACCAGAACCTCCATTATTGAGGATAACTGTGTTTGAAAGGGAATGCACGTCGCCATGTTGACTCATTCAAAGTAATATATGCCAGGTAAATTAGAAGAATTAGTAAGTGCTTCCAAGTAGTGGTTTAAAAAATGTGAAAAGAAGCGACGCAGTAGAAAATTTTTACATCCCTGTGAGCATCATGCTAGCTGAAACCTTTCTTCCGTGTGGCGGAGGGCTTTACCATAAATACACGAATAGAGGCGCGGTGGAATAACAGGTACGAGGCCTTCATCCTTCTGAGTCATCACCCATGGGTGTTAAATTTGAGCTAAGACTGCACGTAGAAAGGAAATTGTGGGTTAGGAAATGAGATAAAGGTCAATAACCAGCTCAAAGATTAGTTTAGATTCTTGTTGTATTTTATTGGGAAATATGCCACATGGTCTCAAAAAACAAGTCAGATTGTACTTACAAATACTAATTGCAGTAGTAGTAAAAACTAAAGAAAGATAGAAAAAATGTTTGAATAAAGAAAGTTCAGGAAATGTGTGCAAATGGAACAACAGACCTTCTCTTTGGGACTCCAGGACATCAGTAAAAAATTTAGAAAATACAAGAAAACATACGTGGATACCTTAATCTAGTTCATTTGCTTTTATATGAATTTGTTTGGAGACCTTTTTTCTGTGTAAGAAGAACCTGTGAAATAGATCTCTTGGTACAAATGAGTACCAGACCAATCATACCTCTAGACTAAACCCTTAACATATTTTTGACGGGTGTGTTATCCTTCTGGAAGCAGCCATCGGTAGATGGGTGCACTGTGGTCATAAAGGGATGAGCAAGCAACAACACTCAGATAGACTGTGGTGTTTAAAGAAAGTTCAATTGGTACCAAGGTGCCCGAACTGTGCCAAGGAAAGATCGACCACACTGCTACACCACCAGCAGCACTCCGAACCCCGATTTTTCCTCAGATTGTGACCCTAAAATCTGATTGTTGCAACAGAAATCAAGACTCATCCCTCATATTGTACAGTTTTGGTGAGCCTGTGTGAACTGTATCCTCAGTTTCTTGTTCTTAGCTGCCAGCACCCAGTGTGCTGTTTACAAAAAAGTTTGAAACACACAAAACAGATTTGAGAAAGCTAAATCCAGCCACTCGTGGTGCGTCACAATTAATACCAACTTTCATTGAGACCATCTTTCACTGTCAGTTTAAAGACATTGTGGAATTGTGCCTTTACCACTGCCCTCGACTCAGAATGAAGCAGACACCAACTTCGAAGAACCAAAAGAAACACGTGCGCATTGTCACAGGGCATTTGTGGCAAGCAAAATTTAAAATGTTTATGGCTTGGTGCCACAGTTGATTGTCTCTAGAAGTAATAACTCCCTTCATAACAGTATCTCACAAGCCTTAATGTGATAACTAAAAACTCCACCTATTCATCCAAATGTGCCCACGGCAGGATCTTAAGAAACACAACATGGCAACAACCAAAATGCCGTTATTGGGGTTCAAGATCAGGGTTTTACAAACAGATCATGGTAGTCACGGTAACATCGCCCATGTTTTAAATCTTCTCATTTTAATCTCAAATACACAACTGAATTTAATTACTCTCTTATTACTTATTACTAAGCTTATTACTCCCCACAAACATGCTACACATAGAAACTGCATTGGGATGAGTCAAATGTCCTCCAGAACTAAGGGTGGATGCTGGCATGAGATGTCAGAGAGAAAGATTCTTTACACTTAAATAGACTTGGTGCGATGTGATGTCTGCCTCAACTAACTCACAGGCTTTGCTCATCAGCCATTCATCTTCCCAAGTCACACACTGGCCCACTTTAGAATATGCAGTTACTGTAACAGACGTATCCAGGGATCCTAAAAATTATAAACTAGTGAGTTAGCATCTTAGTAACTGAAAAAAAAAAGAAAAGAAAAAAAACGTAATGTCAAAGGTCCCATCTGTGATTTTAGAACTTATACATTTTGTGTAAGTTAGGCTCCTTCAAGGATCCCTACAGGGTCCCAGTTTTACATTTTTTCCAAGAATATGGAAAAACTGGAAGACTAGGAGGAAGGTAGGAGATGTAACAGAATGGAGAGAAGGAAGAAATCAGCATTTGAAAGATTTAACATTTAGCAATTACTTAGACTGATCAATACGAAAAGAATCCACAACTCAAACACAGAAGTTTCCATTTATTAGAAAATACAAATAAAGAAAATTATATTTTGTTATTCACATATTACGTATCCTTGAATATGTAATCCAACTTCATGTACAAAGTGAATTTAAATCTTTCCACAACGGCCTTGGGTTTCAGCAATTGTTGATCAGCAGCCTTGTGTAATAAACCTCTGTACTAAAGTAAACAGAAAACACTTCATATAAGGAAGGGGGGAAATTATAAGAGGTTTACTTTGTGATGCACTTTTGAGAGGCATCGACACTGCAGTGGCAGGTTAGGAATTTCATTTCCATGGAAAAAAAAAAAAAAAAAACCAGAAGCACTCATATGATACAAGAAATAGTTTTGTGACACCTGCCTCAGACAGTCTCTCTGTTGGCTTGGTCGGTGCTATTTTAATGGCCTCTTTAAGTCCATCTGACAATTCAGGACACTGTTGTCTATATAAAATACTCAACACTGCTTTAGTAACTAGTTTCTGGATTATGTCTTTGACCCAGGTCATAAATAAAAATACATTTCACACAATAAATATCATCGTGGGTAGGTATAGGTAGTCAAACAAACAAAGAGAAACTTCAAAGTCTTTGACCATTTGAAATTCTTGATAGTCACCATAGATGTAAATGAGGTATTTAATGCACAACCTTCTCTTTGATTCTTCATCATTAACACTCATCCTTTAATTTCTTCAAGGAAATTTTTTTGGGTTAGTGGAAAATGTCACATAATTGAAATCTTGGCTCGACTGGAAAGTTAAAGACTATCCAGCTGTAATTTGTCTTGTTTAAGACCAAACTTGCAGAATGTGGCACTACAGTGCAAGCGCAAATTTCATGTAACTTTAGAAGATACTGTGATTTGAGGTTCAGTGCGCAGCCCATAAGAGGACAGAAATAAAATGCTGCAAAGCAACTATTTGAATGTCTTCGACTAAATTTAAAACTTACCTTACAGTAACTTCTACAACAGTTAAACTCTGTGTGGGTGAACTACACACCAGCCCATATCTTAAAATCTATTTTACTGATGCAAAATTTAATTATTTTACTTTAACAGCATTGGCATGATGTCTCAACCAAAGTTTAGAAAAACTGGTCCAGTATACTTGCTTCGTTATATATGCTATAGTATGGAACAGCAAATAAAAAAGCAGAACGCTAAATTTCAATGTAATGTGTTAAAATAATGCATACACTTGTACCAATAAAAACAATCAAATATTTTCGAATTGATATGTGATAATGAGAAATGAAATCTATGTTTGTAACTATTTTCTCTATCTTTTAAAAATGTAATTCAAATGTAAAAGGACACATAAGAAGCAGTGCCCTTTAAAATTCTATTAATATGTCATATGGGTTGAGGTAATGGTTGATTACAGGACTGTACTGGCTACTATAATAAAATAAAGTACTTTTGACACAAAATAAATGTCTTTGAGTAGTTTAGATTTTTTTTAAAAATTGAAGTTCTGCACTTAAATAACAGAAAAAGCTTTTAGTTAGTAGCTTGCAAATATCAAACATTTGTTTTTGGCCTGTTACTTAAAAAAAAAAAAAAAAGTTAGTAACACATAAACGAATGACAAGTCTGAGTAAATGCTCCGTTTACAGACAAGAACATCTGACAGCTTCTAATGTTTCTCACCTACAGAGACATAATGGATTCATTTGTGCAAAAACGCTCCTGTTTTTCTGAATCAGTGAGACCAGTCCATGCACATGCAGCACTGTTTGTTCTGTCTGTGCTGCTGGTTAACTCAGGCACCAGATTTTGTTTAGATGCTAAAATCGGTAATTTTAGCCCATTAAAAGGTGGTTTTCTAGGCTTATATAATTCACCTTTATGAAAATAAGTGTTGCAGGTGCATAAATGCTAAAAATGAGTTGTTTGTGCCAACCAAAGAAACATATTTCACGTAAGATCTCAAAAGAACACGAAAGCTTGATTTCTTGAGTAGTAATGATAATTCCTGACTCCCCACTTAGTGTTACACAGTTAGAAATGAGCTTCCTATGAAGGGTGGCTGTCCTCTCGGGTGAGAATTTCAGCCATCTGGGAGGGGCTCAGAGTAGAGCCGCTGCTCCTCCACATGGAAAGGAGCCAGTTGAGGTGATTCGGGCATCTGACAAGGATGCCTCCTGGGCGCCTCCTGGGCGAGGTGTTCAGGGCATGTCCCACCGGGAGGAGGCCCCGGGGCAGACCCAGGACATGCTGGAGAGAATATATCTCTCGGCTGGCCTGGGAACGCCTTGGTGTTCCCCCAGACAAGCTGGAGGAGATAGCTGGGGAGAGGGAGGTCTGGGCTTCTCTGCTTAGGCTGCCGCCCCCATGATCCGGCAGCTGATAAGCAGAAGAAGATGGATGGATGGATTTACTTTTGCTCACATTTAAAACTTTGGGAGATACTGCTATTTTTGTATGTTGATGTTTAAGAGATCCCAGAAAAACACTTGAATATACAGCAAACAGTTTGTACTGTTATCAACTATATGACTCAAAGACTCTCTCCTCTTTTACGATTTTAAGATCTCAAGTTTTTCTTTGGATTTCCAAGATAATTATTGTAATTCAGAAAAAAAACAGGTGTATTTTTGTTCTTGTCAAGTGAATGCATCACACTTCCATACTCTCAACTTTGTTTCTCTCCTCATATTAATTACACTATTGTGAAAGGCACTCAAGAGCCCAGCACAGAACAATACAGAGCAAGTAAAGAGCAGTTGTGTTGCAGAGCAATTACACTCCTCAATCAATTCAAAAACAGATGAAGTGGTTCGAAGCACCAGGAAAACATTTCTGTGAGCACTTAAAAATATCACAGAAGTCAGATGGATCGGTCATTTTTGTGCTTGAAAAAAAAAAAAACCTACCTCAAGATTTTGTTCTTTAGATTCAGCCTTTGAGAGTTTTACTACAAGTGTTTATATAAATAATATGAATAACTGTACTTGTGTGCTATGCTTACATATTTTTGTATATTTCAGTCCACATGCAGTTTAAGATGCAGTTTCAGGATGCTCATCTGGTTAAAACTCTTTCCACAGATCTCACAGCTGAAAGGCTGCTCTGTGATTTTCTCACACTGGTGTCTCTGAAATATATCGAAGCTATCAAAGCTTTGGCCACAGTTCGAGCATATGAAGCAGTTTTGCGTGGCAGACTCCTCGCCGCAGTTTCCCTCACGGTCAGTTGACGAGTTCATGTTAAATCCAAAAACACTCACTTCAGGAGTCCGGTCATTCGCTGTGTTGTAATCACTCACAGCCACCTTGTGTATGATATGCTGATTGTGTGGCTCAGGTGTGAGAGTTATATCAGAGCTGCTGGGTTGCATGCCTAAGACAGAATACTGGTCACTGAGCATCATTTCTTCATTTTCTTTGTCTAGAAAAGGCAGATCCTTGATCGGCGACGTATATCCCTGCTGCTCACTCGCGGCTCCGGCAGCAGGACTGAGGTGATACTTGACATCTTGTAGAAGTACACAGACAGTTTGTTCAGGGGCATCGCTGCTCTTCTCAAGCCCAGACGTCCACAGCTGACTTTGATCTGGTGCTGCCGTGCCATTATCAGTCCCTACCTGACCTACAGCCTGAAAATTCTCTCCATTAGGCTCCAGCTTTACCATAACAGTTTCCTCCCTGGCCGTCTCACCGTATGTGGGGCCTGGTAAGGGTTCCTCAAAAGGTGGTAGTCCATTCTTAGATTCTGCCAAGTTCTGCAACAGTTGGTTATCAGGAAGTGTAAACATCATGTGCTGGGGCTCCAGCACATCTGGGTTTTCTCCTTTCCAGAAAAAACAAGAACAGACGTTAATTAGCAGATAGTGTTAGCCAACAAATTTTATACACAATAGTGCTGGTTGTTTTCACATATGGATCCCATAAAGTGGAAAATACACATTTAATGGGGATATAGAAATATGATCAGCAAACCAAAAAAAACTATTCACGGCTTTCGCCGGGCTGCCACGAACCGCTCCACAGGAAGCTGTATCACAGTTGACTCCTGGTTTCAGCATTGATAAACTTATAATATTTATCATGACCAAAACTAAATGAATTATACTGTTAATTTGCTGTTTTTCCTAATGAATTTCTTCAGAAATAAATTTCTTACCATGTTGTGAAACCTGTGTGTCTCATTAGGAAAAAAGTACGAGTTTTTAAGCTTTAACAAAAATGCACTATTCCAGCTACCAAAACGTGTACCTGCTTTTTTCCAATCATCTATAATGTTATAGAGAATTTCGATACTTTTGCCCCTTCCTTACCATTTCTGTGTGTCTTCATGTGGCCTTTGAGGCTACTCTTCTGATTGAAGCACCTCCCACAGATGTGGCAGCCGTACGGCTTCTCGCCGGTATGAATTCGCAAATGCCTTTCAAGGTGTCCGGCTCGCTCGAAGGTCTTGCCGCAGTACGAGCAGATGAAGCACTTCTTTGGTTTGATTACCTGAAAAGATCTGCTTCTCCTCTGATGCACATGATTCATCAAGGTCTCTGTCATACCGTGTAAGCCTCCTTCTTGTGAGATCATAAGAGGGTCTGAGGATCCAAAGGGCGTTTGGGAGATCATGGTGTTTTTGAGTTCACCGTACGGTTTTCCTGGGAAAGAGAAGGTGCTACAAGAAGCTTCAGCTGGTGGAGAGAGTAACTGAGCCATCCCGGGGAACGATGGCATGTTTTGCTCCGAGCTGCTAAGAAATTCTGTACTGCCCATCTCAGGGTTGTTTTGTAGTCTGGGCATCCACTGCTGGCTGTCTCTCTCAAACGCTGCGAAGGTGTCGCCGAGGGTTTCAACTCCTTCTCTTGTCTGCTCGTTTCCCCCGTGAAAGAGCGGTGGCGGTGTGATAGTCTTCTCTGCAGGCTCAGATTTAACCTGTACAGGTGTTGGCAGAATGTCCTCACTCTTAGGTAGAGCATCTTCAACGATCGCTTCTTCAGGGCGATGCGCATCAATAGGTGGATTCACCTCAGGAATCAGTTTCTGCTCAGCCACTTGGATCTCAACAGGTCCTGACTGAATACCTGTTTAAGCAGAGAGAGGAGGAAAAATAAGGTAATTTACCTTTTAAACATTGACGAGTTTATTCTGGTTTCAGAATGGATCATCTTATATTCAATCACTACTCCTCCAATCCAGTTGTCAAAGTATCTATAGATATTTGACCCCGTTGATTCAATGTTGGGTAAAAAGGTGCTTAGACAAAAAAAAAAAAAAAAAAAAAGGCTCTTGCATGAATATATGCAAATAGGTGAATGAGGCTTGTAACAAGAAACCACACTGAGTTCTTAAATAGACTAGAGAAGCACTATATTAAAGTGCCAGACCATTTACAATTTACAAGTCAGTCAGTCCACCATCTCCCCAAGACCTCCACAAACCAACTACGACCCATCTGTCAAATCATCAGTGCCACTGCTCCAAGTTCCAGTCAGTACCTTCCCCACACTCAAACAAATGAAATTGGGTGGTTGTTACATGTGCAAGATTCAAGCTTGTAATTTGAACTAAATAATTTCATGTTTCTATGGTGAACGTAATTAAATCATGTAGCATCTGCATGAAATTCAGCAACTTAATTTGTACTTGTTAAGATGACATGATACAATCTAGTAAGAGTGGTTCGTTGCCTGGACTCACGACATTCACAAGATCACATTAGATGTCAAACTGCAGGGAAATCGCTGGAGTTTTAAGAGGCAGACAACTACACCCACACCACGTGTATGCTATCGCTATTTATTGTGGTTTAACCTGTCAGGGACAAAACAGTGCAGAAAATTCTGCATCAAGCTTTGTAATCATAGCTTTCCTAGTTTTGCTAGGAAATTGGCGATACTAAATTACCCATGAATGTAAGTGCAAATGGTTGTTTGTCTCTATGAAATCATCAACCCCTATATTGGTTCATTAAGCACGACTAGCAGTAATTGCCTTGATTAACAAAGTAGTTGTTCCAACAACAAGATTTCATTGTGTTTTCCTAAAGTTTTTAACTTGTGTAGAATGAATTAAAACAAATTTCACTCTACATACTGAAATCAATCACTTCAAGTCAATGCAAGTATGCTACGGTGATCCAACGTAATCTGATTACATAAAACCACCAGATGCCAAATGTGTTGGTTTGACATGGTCTAAAATGGGTTACTGTACTTGGTTAAATCACGTGGAAAAAGGTGCCATGATTAAATTGTGTTCATCCAAAGATAGATATTTTTTTGAGTGCATTGTTTCAGCATTTTCAGTGGTGGGCTTTATGCCAAATTGCTTTTAACTATAACTAATTTGTTTTAAAATATGATTTAAATCGGGTGACACCGTGGTTAGCACTGTTGCCTCACAGCAAGAAGGTCCTGAGTTCAATTCCACCATCAGGCCAGGGTCTTTCTATGTGGAGTTTGCATATTCTCCCTGTGTTTGCGTGGGTTCTCCGGCTTCCTCCCACAGTCCAAAGACATGCAGTTAGTGGGGATAGGTTAATTGGAAACACTAAGTGGAGGAAATATTTTTTTAATGGTGCCAGCCTCATCTGAATTAAAGACTAGATTTCATTTAAAGCACACTTAAAGACCCTCCAAGAATGTGGAAAAATTAATATTAAATATAGGTTTCCTGTCCAGACTGAATATAAATGACACAGATGTTTTTGGCCAGAATTTGGCCTGTGGACACCTCAGGACCTCCAGGAGGAACTGGAGAAAACATTGCTGGGAAAATGACGCCTGAAAACACTCAGCTCACTATCGCTGCAATTTCAGAGGTGTGGATGAAAATGGTGGTCTAAGGAGCTTGGAAAGAAAAGCGTCTGGACTTCTTTAAGTTGCTTGAAGACGTTTCACCTCTCATCCGAGAAGCTTCTTCAGTTCTGGTGGTTTGACTAAGGTCTGCTATGAAGTCTATTGTAGTGTTCCAGTTATTTAATTAATGGATAAGTTCATCAAAAATAAGCAAATTTCATTATTCAAAAGTCATTTTAGTCATTATTGAGGCAAAAAAAAAAAAAAAAAACCAAACAAAACCAAAGATTAAACTGGTACATGTTCTCAAACTTGAGTCAGGTGTATGTCTGTGGAGTTTTGTGACCTCCAGTTTTTTGTTCAGCGCTTCTCAGGGTGTCAGTTCACACCAGAAATGAAGTGTTTAGTCTTGTGGGTGGGGGTTCGTTGATATTGAAAACTGACCAGATTCTCGCCTCCCTAATCTGCTCTGTGCAACTTGAGGCGTCTTCATCAAAAATAGACCCGGCTCCATTTTAAGCAGCACTGAGACCTCAAGTCACTCCTACAATGCTTCTGAATCACACAGCAGCACATCTGGTGGAACTGTAATCATCATTTTGAGTGGGTGCAATTAGCTCCAGAGGCTTCAGAGCCAGAACATGCAGCCATGTTTGGTATATTCACGGGGTTAGCAGGTTTCAACCTCACACTACAGAAATGGTATAAAACTGCAGCGCGAGCCCCACTGGCAGCCACAGGGAAACTGAGTGTAGAAACTGCAATTAAAATTAATCATTTTGAATTTGTTTATTTATTGGATGAAAGGAATATTCTGCTCACCCCTAAGTTAAATGTCAAAAAACTCATTTTTTATTGTTAATAATAACAACAATTGAGACCAAAAGTGATCAGTTGGTATGGAAAATAATGCTCCTGCTTCTTTACCATCAGCAGTTAAAGCTTTAAGCTGTTTAAAACACAAGTAGTTTAAGCTTTAGAAATTCTTTCCTTTAAACACCCGCAGGGAAGGAAACTTGCGACCCCTGCTTGACAATAATCATGATGTCGTCTATGAAGACATCTGGAAACGGTTTGGATTTGACGCCACACTCGAACACAAAGTTATGGTGGCTTCCCAACTATGCTAAATACTTTGAGGGAACCCCTGAAATGATTTATTGTTTCATCTGCCTGCAAACACAGAGGGTCATTTTTGTCCTCGGTGTTGCTTGCTATGCTCTGCTAAGATCAGCAGAAAATAAGCTGAAAATTGGTTAATTGCCTAAAGGTTCGAAGGGCACTGAACATCTCAATAGTGTCACGTTACATGCATGAACTGGGTTTCAACCTCGGTAACTAATATCCGGTGGATCTTGTACAGAGCCCGGTGGTCTTGCTCTGGGTAGCACAAAGCTAAAAATGGCTCTACAAGGCAGGAAGGGGGACTCTGCTGTTCACTGAGACCCTTTTAAGTCACCTTCCCCTCCACTCACTCACTGTCGTCACACCTAACCCACATAATTTTTCCTGTGCTTACTGACTTCAAACTGTGAACCAAGACTCAGAGACAGAAGATAAAAATAACACACCACAGCGTACAACTAGCTACTAACGTGTCATGTGAGTGACATGAACCTTCAAATTAAAAGATAAAATTACTGCTTCTATATGTTTCATATAAATTACATATAATTTTAAATGTGTCTTTAATCTTTCATTCATTCTTATAAGTAAAATCTATAATACTGTACGCTGGCAGAGAGCCAATGACCCCAGGCATCCAAGTTTGATCCTCCACAAATCCGTGAACCTCCCTAATCCTGCCCTGCTGAAGAATCGTTGAGCAATGTAGTAATTCCCCACCAACCAAACAGCCACCGGTCCTGACCTCCTTCAGTACGATAACAGAGGAGGATACTGCCTGAGTGCACACACCATTATGCAGCAACACCCTGATTTACATGTACCTCCAAACTACTGGAGACCTCAAAACTGCCAAGTGTAACACAAAGTCTTTTGGCCCTTCTGAGAGTGACAATGATTGTGCAGTTACTGAAATATTTGAGCATGTACGACAGATGTTTTCACAACTTTTTCTCTGCTCATGTTCAGACTGTTAGAAAAGCAGAGGAGCAGCTTAACTCATTCACTGCCATTGACGTCTATAGCCGTCAATTGCAGTGAATGAGTCAATGGGTTTAACTCATTCACTGCTAATGGCTGGCAGTGAATGAGTTAACTGGGTCCAGGGCTGCTTTCACCCTGAACCTTTTTAGTCTTTGTACAAAACGAGCTGCATGCGAGGATGTAGACAAACGGTCTTTCATCTGTCAACGTGAAGTCACACTCGAGTTAGTTTTGGTCCCATACCTGAATGGCATTATCACCTAAAAATCAACAGTACTTCTGCTAGTAAGAAACCTTCTGAAGCAGATTTCCTGTTGCGTTAGAAGTGAGAACAGGCAGCTTCGAACCATTTTGTGACAGGTTCCCTTTTAGCGTTGTATGAAGTTCCTGTGTGAAAATAGCTCAAACCTTTATGATAAATATGGCGCTAAATGTAAGGGTCATATTTATTTCTTTTTTGTTTTGCCAAACCTGCCACCAGTAGGGAGAGCTGTCAATCAGTTTGTAGTTCTTCAGAACAATGGCTTAATCTGACAGAGCCGTTGCCTAGGACAGAGTTTGTGACTGTGGTTGATGCTCCTGAAAAACTATAATAAGAAGCTTTTGTGTTTGTCTTTGTGTCTCAAATCATCTAAACGAGCTTTCTGCACTAACCATTTTGGTCGCTTCTGAAAAGCTAATTGGTCGACATATTGTTCTTATACAAAATCTGTTTGTTTCTTTGTCTCCAACTATGCTTAAACAATCATGAGTTGAGCAACCAAACGTGGAGGACAGGTACATCTAAAGATGGAAGCAACATGGAAGATAAAAGTGAGGAGAAAACATGAATGACATTTGGTGACTTCAAGTGACTATGAGTGGGGCAGGACTCCAACATGAGAGTACGGGACCAATGAGAGTACAGGACCAATGAGAGTACAGGAAACTGTTGACTGGCATACAATCTTAGAGAGTTACCAAGGCAACCAGAACCTGGAATGTCAGCAGGTGAGCAGCTGTCAGCTTCACAGCAAAGTGCAACAAGCAAAGTGCTTTCAGCATGAACAAAGTTTATCTCTCTATCAAGTATATCATGCCATCATGTTGCCTAGCAACCACCAAACAATAGTTAGGTAGGTATAAATGATCAATTATTCTCATCTATGCACCTATAACACCTTTTAAAAGTTTTAAGTTCACAATAACATCTCATTTAGATCCACAAAGACTTATTCGGGCATGTCCTGTTGCTTAGGAACCACCTAGCAATAGGCTAAAACGATCAATTTTTAGTATTTATTTATCTACGACACCTATCATGATTGGACTGTGTTCCTGCATTCAAGAAATATCTCTAAAATTAGAAACACCCTGTCTCAAAGTGATGCTGAAAAACTTCTATGCTCAACTATAGTAATTCATTTACAGGCTTTCCTAAAACATTACCTCATTACTCTCAGGAAAAAGTTTTTTGTTATCCTACTTACAATACTTTCATGTTACTCTGTAAAATAGCTGAAAAACTCTGTCTCATAATCACCATTTAACATTATACATACTCTTCTCACATGCAAGGTCTTGAAGAATCAGGCCCAATATAATCTTAAAGACCTTATAATACGATATCACCCCAACAGAGCACGTTTCTGGTTCTTAGGGATTAAAAAGTAGAATAGGAGGCAGATCCTTCAGCTTTCAGGCCCCTCTTCTTCTCTTCTTAAATATTTCCTCTTTGATGAAGCATATAGTTGGGGCTGCTGAACCCTCCCTTTTTTTAATACTGCAATAGCTTGCTCATAGGAGCATAGGCATATATCAGCAAAAAAAGAAAGGAGTCATGTGTCTATACTTGCACCCTCAGAATAGTTTGCTTGTTCAGTTGTTGAGTGCTTGAAAGCATTGAAGATGAACACTGCCTTCATTTCCACAAGCTTTAACTGACCAAGTGTTTCACTGATGAGAGCTGGTTACAATCCAACTTAAAGCAACAAACCAAAAACCTCATAGTAGGAAGCATTTTACTTACATCTTCTGTGAATCTTTGTGTGCTCCTTGAGGCTGCATTTCTGATTGAACCGCCTCCCACATATCTCGCAGCGGTATGGCTTCTCACCAGTGTGAATCCTTTTATGCCGCTCGAGATGCCCCGCGCGCTCGAAACATTTGCCGCAGTACGGACAGATAAAGCCTTTCTTAAACATCAGCCTCTTTACCGTCCTCCTCCGTGCCGTGTTGTACGCATTGCGGTACAGACTATAACCCAGTAACCCACGACCAAAGTGGTTCTGCTGAAATCCACCAGAGCTGCTGCAGGACACGGCCAGCCCACTGTCCAAAGACGATTCGGGAAGACACGACAGGGAGTTCTGTCCTAAACGTAAATAATGAGAGCTGTTATGTCCAGTCTCATTTTGTGTCGTCGATCTCCACTGTCCACTTTCATACAGAGGCAGCTCTTCTCCTGGTTTGTCGGACTGTCTGCTGGCCTGTTGATTTTCCTCCTCCACAGGTTCACATTTGACCTTCACTTCAGGTACAGACAGAGTGGCGGGTCCATCATCAGCATGCACATTTTCAAGAGAGTTCTTCACATCACCAGCACCACCCTGGATTTCTGCAGAAAGATAAACATGCATGTTATAACTGAATTAAACCATCACTAACTTAATTCCAAAACAATTAGAAGCCGGAGGAAGTAATTTCCCCAGAGTCAAGATAGACATTAGTTGTTCATCTGATTTTGTGTTTACACAACTTTTGATCTGCATTTCATGAAGTTTAATGGAGAGGTGAAGCAGTGGCAAAGGAAGAACTTGTTAAACTTTGGTCTGTTATTACGTTCTAAAAGTTTGAAAAACAGAACATTGGTCGTGGCAGAGTATGGACTCTGCACGCACCACTTTAGTTTCACATTATTCAAGTTTTGAAATCAGGTCCTTGGTAAAACTTGCAAAACTGTTACATGGCAATATCTCCAAACACTATGCACCATGCGTGAGTTTAAAACTTTTCACAAGGTGCACAGATTTATTTTGGACCTCATAAATAGCAGAGCTAAAAGTGTTATGTGATCCGCCTCAACAAACCAGAAGTTATTCTTGTGAATGACGTGTAACTAATGAGATCTTGGAGTAAATGTAAATATGCCCTTTCGGATTTTGTTCAAGAATCTAATCAATCCTCTAATGATCGTGTTTCACTACCTAAATTTGGCAGGTACTTACATAGTGCTTTCATACTCTAAACGAGCATTAAACATGCTTTTTACTACAAACCTCATTTAATTCTATTTATGTACCAAATCACAACAACAGTCGCCTCGAGGCGCTTGATATTGTAAGGTAAAGAATCTACAGCAATTGACAGAAAACCCAAACAATGAAATGATCCCCTGTAAGGAAGAATTTCTGGTAGAAACAGGCTCGGTGGGGCGGGGCAGTCTCCCATAACCACACATAGTGAGTGAAAATAGGTGAGTGAAGAACAAATACTTCTGTTGGCTTCATCGGGTGAGGGCCTCCAGCTCGCACTGGAACGGTTCGCAGCCGAGTGTGAAGCAGCGGGAATGAGGATCAGCACCTCCATATCTGAGGCCATGGTTCTCAGCCGGAAAAGGGTGGAGTGCCCACTCCGGGTCGGGGATGAGTTCCTGCCCCAAGTGGAGGAGTTAAAGTATCTCGGGGTCTTGTTCGCGAGTGATGGGAGAAGGGAGCCGGAGATCGACAGACGGATTGGGGCTGCAGCTGCAGTAATGCAGATGCTGCACCGGTCCATCGTGGTGAAGAGGGAGCTGAGTGTAAAAGCGAAGCTCTCAATTTACCGGTCGATCTACGTCCCTACCCTCACCTATGGCCACGAGCTGTGGGTAGTAACCGAAAGAACGAGATCGCGGATACAAGCGGCAGAAATGAGCTTCCTCCGAAGGGTGGCTGGCCTCTCCCTTAGAGATAGGGTGAGAAGTTCGGCCATCTGGGAGGGGCTCAGAGTAGAGCCGCTGCTGCTCCACATCGAAAGGAGCCAGCTAAGGTGGTTCGGGCATCTGACAAGGATGCCCCCTGGGCGCCTCCTGGGTGAGGTGTTCCAGGCATGTCCCACCGGGAGGAGGCCCCGGGGCAGACCCAGGACACGCTGGAGAGATTATATCTCTCGGCTGGCCTGGGAACGTCTTGGTGTTCCCCCGGATAAGCTGGAGGAGGTGGCTGGGGAGAGGGAGGTCTGGGCCTCTTTGCTTAGGCTGCTGCCCCCGCGACCCAGCCTCGAATAAAGCGGATGAGGATGGATGGATGGATGAAGAACAAATACTCAACTTTGGCCTATTGTAGTATAACTAAGGGAGGATTCGGGGTTAACTGATCCAGCCCTAACTCTACGGTTTACCATAAAGGAAAAGTTGAAATGTAATCTTAAAAATAAGAGCTGGTTCCACAGAGGATGCTTCCAATTTTACTTTTAAACATCCTAGGAATCACAAGTAAGCCAGGAATCCGAGAGACAATTGCTCTATTGGGGTCTTTAAGATAAGACAGGGCCTGATTATTCAGACAACCCCTGCTGGTCCTGGCAGATGGCCGACCTTCCCTGAGGACATTCTGCTGGAGGTTTTTTCCTCTTTAAAAGGGAGTTTTTCCTTTCCACTGTCGCCAAGTGCTCGCTCAAAGCGGGTTGTTTGATTAGTGTCTTTATCTTACAATATAAAGCACCTTTGACTGTTGTTGTGTTTTGCACTATATAAATCAAATTGAACTGAACCGATGTTGTACGTGAGGAGAATTACTGTAAAATTAGATTCTGGATTTAACAGGAAGCCAACAAAGAGAGGCCAGTGTGAGAGGAACACGCTCTCTTTTTCTAGTCCCTGTCAGTACTCTCACTGCAGCCTTTTGGATTAACTGAGTTTTTAGGACAGCCTGATAATAATGAATTACAATAGCCCAGCCTAGAAGTAATAAATGCATGAACTAGTTTTTCAGCATCACTCTGAGACTGGATGTTTCTAATTTTAGAGATACTGCGCAAATGCAAGACAGCAGCCCTACATATTTGTTTAATATTGCCCATTGACTGAGAGCTTTCAAACCATCCCTCACTCTGATGGATTCATTGGAGGAGCCAAGGATTCAACCACCCACCCTGCAATTAGCGGACAACCTGCTTTATCTCCTATGCCACAAATCCATGAGCTGTACAGCTCACTAAATATGTGAATATTAGTAATATGTAAAAGCACCACTATCTCGACTTCTTGTACATTTTGGAAAGCTACAGCGCTTAATACATTTTTAGACGACCATCCAATATAAGATTTATGCCACAGCTGCCCTAAATTAACAGTAATTACCAAAATCAATCTGTAATGGTTAATCCACCATATCCACAAGCTCTTTTATTGAAGTGATACTTTTAATATAACTATTGTTGACATCCAATAACTTTTCAATTTGATTTTACAAAAAAAAAAAAAAAAAAAAACAGACAATACTATTACTTTTTTAAAGTAAGATGACAAATTACTGTTATTTACTTGCATTCACAAACAAAAAATAATATTAATTTTACTGGTTAACTGTTTGATTAATTTCCGACTTCTCAAAGGAGTCCAGTGTGCCAGCTCCAGTGTGAGTAATCAAATGTGAATTCAGTCATTTTTTGTTTTAAACTTGTTTTTGACAGATTTCTAAAATATGTTCTTTCTTGTTTTTAATGGCAGTTAAGCAATAAATACAGTAAGCACAACTGGTGCACTGAACTCATGCCCGTGTAAGTAATACTGTTTATTCTGACCTATGTGAGCAGGCGGGAGAGACTCATGAAACAAACCAAATATTTGTACCAAATGTTCTTCAAAATGAAACGAATCACTCAAAGATCTACAACAAAGTGAGAAAATAGATTTGTGTGTTTCATATCTGTCCCCAGAAAAGGTCCACATGGCATCTGGACAAAAATCTATTTCTAAGTAACTTCTGCTAATATCTTATCGCAAAGAAGAGAAACAATTTTGTAATGCTTACATTCTTTTCTTTACACTATATAACTGCAAACACGCCAGCTCATTAAAAAGACCTATTTTGGTCCTCATGTCCTGCAGCCAAAAGATAAATGATCCAAAATGACCACTGGAACGATTTCCCATATTATTGCAGAGCAAATAAAAGCCAAAGCCTTGTGCTGGGGGATTTTTCACAACGTGGCAACATAAACATTTGTTCTTAAATTATTATTTTTTCTCTAGAATTTAATAAAGTATTTCTCTACCTTTACACAACCCCTTTATAAAAGTTTGAAAACTGAGATTTGTGCATTTTCGTCCCTGACAAACCTTGCATCAGTGTACCAGTAAGTTGGCACCCCTCAGCAAAGAGGTGCCAGGTTAGCACGGCAGCTACAGGGTGTTGAGGTGTGGTTTAGCTCGGGTCCAGCTCACCATCTCTCCCGTGGTGGTCGGGTCTCAGGGTCACCGCCTGCTGGGTTACTCTCAGCTCGCCGTGCAGGAGCTCGATGTTGCTCTTCAGCTTCTTGATCTCGTTTTCACGCTGGCACATTTCCAGCCGCAGCACCACCATGCCATCCTCCACAACTTTGGCGATTTCTGCCACGGCTGCTTTGGACAAGGCATCAATCACGGAGGCGATCTGGGAGCGCAGAGCAACGCTGCTCAACATTATCGTGAACCGACCAAGGAGTGAAGGAGGGCTGAACTTTAAAGCCAGAGAAGCGGCTCGGTGGGTCCCACGTCAGGGAGGTGAGTTAACGGCTGCGTCTAAGCGAAGCAGGCCGATGCGGGAGCCGCTGGCTCTTCCCAGCCTGCAGGCATTTGGTTAGCCTGATGTTGGTTTTTAATGAGTACAAAGAGATAAACACTTTCTCGTTTTACGGAAGTGATGACACACATACCGTAAAAACGCGAAGAAGAGCGCAACGCATATTGTCACCGCACTTCTGGGGCTGCTGGACCTTTTTTTGTTAAACCAAAAACAAAAAGTCTTCAAAAGACTAAAGTAGGAAGTTTACGAGAATCTAGAGAAAACATGCTATTTTCAGGTTTTATCTTAAAGGGACCATATCGCTTTACTCTTCAAGCATTTACTTATGAGAAGTTTCCAATGTTTCCAGTCACGTCAATACAACACACACAGCAGCTGTGAGAGGAGGTTGCAGGGACCATCTATAAAGTGCAACACGACAAAAGAAATCATACACTTTCATAACATTTGAATCTGGATTAATTACAGTATGTTCATCTAAAAGTGTTGTAACCAGAGTCAGGGATTATTTTAAATTCCCACCAGTTCTATGCACCAACACGGACGATCTGATTTCCTCGTGTCAGCATTGTTCCCACATCATCATAATTAATGTTGTTCCAGGTTCAACATCGCAAGTGACCAATCACCTTCTTGTGACGTAATTCCTTTGCGACTTCGAAATACCCGTCAATTCGCCTGTCCGCCGAATTTGAAGTCAATTTAGGATACCTTCCTTTAATAAACGGTAAGCATTATACATATGTTCCTCACTTGGCTTGCTGTTTGTTTGCTAGCGATAGGCTACTTGACGACAGCATTAGCTAACCAGTGTTCTCTAGACCAGCGTTCCCCAACTTTTTGGGTGTTTCGTGGCCCGGGGGTTGGGTCAGGCAAAATTGCAGTAGCTTCCCTGATCATTTTACAAACATAAGTGAAGAGAATCTGGACTAAAAGGCCTAGACTTATGGTTGTGTGCTGAATCTATGAATCAAACTATCACCTGGAAACATAATTAACTGGTCCATAGCTGTGAAACTGGACATGAGTTCTTGATTCTATGGAGATTAACAGTAATCCAGAAATTTACAAATTTGTCCTGGTACATCGCGTAAATGTTGTCCCAGGGACATCGCGTAAATGTTGTCCCTGGGACATTGTGTAAATGTTGTCCCTGGGACATCATGTAGAATTTGCCCTGGGACATCGTGTAGATGTTGTCCCTGGGACATCGTGTAAATGTTGTCCCTGGGACATCGTGTAGATGTTGTCCCTGGGACATCGTGTGATAGCTTGTAAATAATGGAATGAAAATTATTGATTGTTATTAACTTGTGAAAAAGAAGTGTAACAAATCCACATGTTATGTTCTTACACCCTTACAGGCAGCGAATGACAAAGGAAAAGTTCCTAAGGGAGAGAACATCTGCAGCAAATCGACAAGTAACAGTGAGATAGGAAGACTGACAGTCAGAGATGAAGGTACACAGACTGAAAGAGATGAAGGTACACAGACTGAAGACAACGAAAAAGAAGCAGAAGTATACGGCACAAGTCTGAGTACAGATAATGCTGCTGCTGATGATGTTGACAGGATCGATGCAGATACAGAATTCCAAACTGATTCAGAAGGAACTAGTACAGTTTACAGAGTGCATGGTCGCTTATCTGTACCAAGCTCAAAAAAGAAAACCTACACAATAACAGAAGATGAGATCAAGCGCAGAATCAACGCAGAGAACATGTCAGTTCATGTTTTCAGAGGTTTGATTGGGGTAGATATACATTTCGTGATTTTGATGTCACCTGAAATAAATCCGGGTTACTCGTATCAATGAAGTGACAATGTGGCTGGAAATTGTGCATTTGCTGCAACATATACACAATTACACCATGTAAACAAAAGCATTTAACTTTGTGCACGTGTGTGTCTCTCTCTGCTCTTTTGGTGTTTGCACTTTTTCTTTTTTAGGGCCGTAAAGCCAAACTGCCCGCAATGATTCTTGACAGGCCTAAGAAGGCCAAAACTAAAGTAACAGTGTTTAGTGTTCTGAGTGAAGAGGAGGCTGGGGAGCTAGCCCTCGGGTTTGCCGGAAGATTGGCATTGTTAATCTTACTTTCTAATAACAGACAGACTCTTCTCAAAATCCAACACAATCTTAAACATGAGCTGACTGATTCCTCAACCTTCAGTTTGCTGACACACACCTTTGGCCCCGCTGCACTGGATTCTGTCATTTCATTCCTGTGTGAAAAACTTGATCTTGTCTCTTAAATAATGAAACCTTTTGTGACTTTAGTTTGTTCTGTAAATCAGAATCTTGAAAATTGTTCATTGTTGTTCTAAGTTTGTGTTAACTATTTGGCAAAAATGATTGGTTCCTAATCCAAACAGCATAATGACTGTTCTAACACATATCTTAAAAATGCTACAAAGAAAGAAAATTATCACATATGTTTCAATATGAATGTAATTGTGTCACACTCGGTTTGTAGTAGCTTTCCTGTTTTATTTTGAGTTTTGGTATGTTTACACTGTTATTTTTATTTCCCGTGTGTTCGTCTTCCCTTATTAGTTTTACTGTATTTAATTAGTCTGATTTAATAACTTATAATTATTTACTTTCCAGTGTGTATATATGCTCCTCGTTTGGATTATTGTTTGTTTGAGTTCTGCCTGTCTTTTCTATTAAAGATTTGGACTTTTGGACTATTAGTGGACCTCGTAGGTTTTTATTCTGTTCAATTGGTAATTGACTGGGTTTAATTTAGTGGCCTGGAAAACAGGCCGGAGGGGTCTGGTCATTTTAACCCCCTAAGACCCGAAATCTTCCATGGCATGCATTTTTAATTTCTCTTTGATATTTGGGCCGATTGGAACCCGATGAATGTAAAAAGAAAGAATTACCAGGTTTTGGTTTTTTTTACCTAATTTTTGTTTCTGAGAAAAATGAGAGCCACATATGAGGACATTAATTTGAAATTTCGATAGAACAGTTGCAGTATAATGTCCTCATAACTGTATATCAGGCACTTGTTGATCAAGATTTAGTATTTTGGTCTAAATAACCCAAAATGTGATGTCCACATGTGTGGACGCCAGGCTGGAGTAAAGTGTTAGAGCTATTTATACCTATGTAAACTTTGATCTGTGTGTTACCAGATGATGAAAATGAAAAGCATGAAACATGGTTTAAAGCAAAAACAATGTGTTATGATGAGTTTATTTATGAAGTGAGTGAATGGTTATCTGGTTGCGAACATTTGCATTTAAAATATTGGTGTTGATGATGGTGTTAATCCAGAGGACAGTGTTTCAAATGTGGCTGGTAAGCCTTCCATCATTAAAAGGTCAACTAGTGGTAAAATGGAGAGCTGCTAAGTTTTAGGAACACCTGAGAGTAAAATTTATATGTGCAGGACGTGTACATATTCAGTTGAAGATTTTTAAATTTTTGTTTCGAGTAACCAGAATGGAGACGATTAGAAATGAATATATCAGAGAGACAGCTCAGGTTGGAGACAGAAAGGCAAAGTGACGTCTTCATTCTCTGCTGACCGCAGGTTTCCCCAACCTTATAAATAGTATATTTGCATGACTGAATCTAGCACCACTGACTAACAATGGGCCGTGAGATCGACGAAAATATCAGTAGATGAGCAGTTTCTGAACTACTCAGATTAGCCTATCTAACACCAACAACCATGCTGCGTTCAAAGTCGCGTAAATCACATTTCTTCCCCATGCTGATGCTTGATTTGAACCGATCCTGCTGACCATGTCTAAAGGCCTAAATGGATTGAACTACTGTCATCTGATTAGATATTTGAGCAGTTATACAGATGTATCTAACCATTTGAAACCCAGAGTTGAAGCTTTAAATGAAAAATGTACTTTCAATTCAAAAAAATGCAATTAACTCATTGTTGTGTTGTCTGCACTTTATTAAACTGTTGGGAAAAAACCCCCACAAAAGACAATGAATACACACACACACACACACACAATCAAAATCTCTCGTGCACTTAAAAGTTTTTACTTTTTAATTAAATGTGTGTAATTAAGATCTGACAAGTAATCTTCAGTCACATACAGTTTGTCCTGCTAATAACTACACCACAAGGGCAAATATTAGAAAAGGACCAACCATTTAATTTCTTCAGACATGTTTCAACAACAGATACCAGTATATTTTCAAGGCACTGTAATACTTCTGAGTACAGAAGTATGACAAAGTTACAAACACACCAATCACAGTTTTCTCTGAGTATTTGTACAGTCATTGAAGAATTAAAAATTAAGAAGAAATAAGGTAGCTAAAACTTCCAAATGAAACATTTTCTTGAACAAGAATCTAAAACTGCATAAAAATGTCCCAAACACAGAAATGTCTACTAAACAGTAACACACAAATGGCTTATGGAAAAAAAAATGTTTCCACATCTGTGAATTTGAAAGGGACCTGCAGGGTATCATCAGGCATCCATGTGCCCTGCAACTACAGTGCAATGTCCTCCCTGCACGTGGACTTAAAAGTAGTATAAAACAACGACACACCCCAGTGACCACAGCTGTCCATGTGCGCATCCACGTGGGAGCATAATCAGCATCACGGTTAACATCAATAAACAAACCATTTCTTACTAATCTTTTCAGTTCAATGTGCCATCTAAAGAGTGCTGGTTCATATAAGTTGTTGGAGTTAACCACAGAAGCTGTTCTCAGAGAAATGAGTGCAGACACCCTCCAGGAAGCCCCTGACACGACAGGAACATCTACACTACACAGTCTGCTGGTGGTATGTTTGGGGAAACTGAAAACAAAGACCAAATATATTCCTCTGAGCCCTTCACACGTCACCACGCTCTTGCAGTTTCAATGCCTGAGAGAATCGTTTGCTACTCAGACTGCATTTAAAGGCCATCTAATATTTATATGAGAACACAGAAAAAGAAAATCTTCCCCACCTCTCTAGTAGTTCCTACTCGCGGCATGAGAATCAATCAATAGTTGACATTTATGGAAGTTAAACTGTTAACTCTTGCATCAACACCAGAATGCCTTTATTTATCAGTTAGTGGTTATTTTTTAGTTTCTGTTTTATTTAATTTATTCTGTCTGTGTAGGTTGTGGTGGTTGTGGTCAAATAAGGTCAAACTTTCATAAAATGTCTTTAATCTTTAAAACTGATTAAAAGTCTGCTGCCTTTGTTTTTTGCAACATTTAGGAATTGTTACTGCTGTGGGGGATTCTAAATATCTAATTATACCTCTGACCTCACTTTTACATTTCACATCTACATCACATATGGTCGTGAAAAAGAGAATGAGCTGCCTAGTCAGAAAAATTAGATAATAAACTCAAATTATTCATGTCCAGTTATTTACAAATCAATACCTATTATCTGTTACCCATCAATACATATTACCCACTACTATATGTTTTTTTTTTTTCAAAAACACAATAATATTCCCTTAAAAGTAAATAATCTCCAGAGCAGTGCTTCTTTTTTTAGGTTAATTGTGATCATGCCATTAGGAAAAAAAGACATAGAAACTTTTTTCAAAAATAACAGTTACGATGTTTTTTATGTTTAGATTTCCCAGGAGATGAAGTTTGTCACATTAATGGGACAAAATGTCAAATTATATTAGTTTTATGTGTAATATCTCACAAAGAGGTGTGCGTCCAATGGAAAAGCAAGACAAAGCAAACGATAAATGTAATGACTCTAATGCATCTGCCCCCCTGTAATGCAAATCAGAGGGCTTTTTATGTTTCTGTTCATTCACTCCAATAAAACTGTCAAAGCACACTTGTAAAATAAAAGGTTCATGCAAATGTTCAAACTACCGCAGTCCATCTCTGAGAGCTGCAGTATCTGATCGCTATCTTCCTTGCAGGTGGATCTCTTCATGTATTTTGAGGTTACCAAGCGCCGTGAAGCTTTTACCGCACTGCCTGCAGCTGTACGGCTCCAGCCCGCTGTGGAACCGCTCGTGTCTGAGGCAGTTGTCCTGCCTCGAAAACATCTTACCGCAGATTTTGCAACTAAACGGCCTCTCCCCGGTGTGCACGCTTTGGTGCGTCCTCAGCCGGGTCTTCTGGGTGAAAGATTTCCCACACTCGAGGCACCTGAAGCGTTTGGAGGGTTGGTGGGTGGCTACGTGTTTCTCCAATTGAAACAGGCACGAGAAACTCTTGTTGCACAAAGAGCAGACGTAGACTTTCTGATTAGGTCTGCACACCTTCATCACCCTTTTGGCTTTAAAGACATCTCTACTCTGGTTAGGAGCGTCAGCATTTGAACTTGCTGAGATTGCTGCGGCTGTTTCCACGTGAGGCAGAGGGAGTAACGGCTCAGCTCGCAAGCAGTCACCCTGACTGCCTGCAGGGGGTGAAATACATCTGAACTCTTTAGTATGAACAGACTCTAAAGCGATGCCTCCCATACACGCGGGGTGCGTCTCTACCTCCGCTCTCACTGGCGCGCCTGCAGTTTCCTCTGTGGTAGACAGTAAAGAATTATAGGAACTTTCTGTGTTGCTCTGAGCAGAATACTGATCAGCGTCAGAGGGGAGGATCTGCATGTGCTGCTGCAACGCCACAGGGTTACTCTCAAACATGCTACAAGCAGGCCACATCAAGTCATCCTGCTCTGCCTTGAAGCAAACACCTGTTCTCGCCGTGTTGTCTTCTGTTTCGATGTTAGCAGGTTCATCCTCTGGCTCGTGCTTCACCACTGGCCAGATGTTTTGGCTCTCTTCTGTCACATTTTGGGCAGTTTTTGGTTGAAGAGACACTGCAACCATGTCCTGAGCTTCCTTTTTGTCTGCATTTAAAAGAATGACAACCGTGTTAACACTCGATTTCAATTCTCAACCAACAAATGCAAGTCAACAGAGCATCTAACCAGTTTCACCAGTAGAAGTGTTTTAGTGCTGCTGTTTACTGGAAACGGTTAGACATGTCAGCCACAAAAGGATGCTTCCTGATAAACTCAGGTTTTACAAAGTTTAGAAAGTCCCTGATATACTGCAATAAACTGTTTTTATCTTCATAAGTTCTTGAGTTTTATCTGACTGATATATTGCTAAAAAAGATTCAGTCAGTTTAATCTGAAAATGAAAT